>NC_087160.1:14297500-14300000 GCF_035594125.1 Scylla paramamosain
TTCACTAATATAGCACCACAATATTCTTTTTTCCACAAATCACTATCACATACACATCACAAACTCAACCAACACGAGAACTTCACCACATATTACTTACAGGCATCACCAACACCACAGACAAAAATGCTAGTATCACTTACACCTCCACGATCATTACCACCAGGACACAGGTCACTACGTTCACCATCGACATCATCATAGACACTAGAGCAAATACTACACTTCACCCTCAAGTTTGATATCCAGGTTGTGAGCAGGAAGAAATATTAAAAAATTAGATATTCGACAATAGGAAGAATTAGTACTGTTGTAATTAAATATTGAAGCACACCTGAACGCCTATGGCATTTTTAAACACTTTCTTCGCTCTGCATCACCAGTTGATATGTGAGTGCAGCGATCTTACAATAAGAATTGAAGAGAGAGTAAGAATTGAAGAGAGAGAGAGAGAGAGAGAGAGAGAGAGAGAGAGAGAGAGAGAGAGAGAGAGAGAGAGAGAGAGAGAGAGAGAGAGAGAGAGAGAGAGAGAGAGAGAGAGAGAGAGAGAGAGAGAGAGAGAGAGAGAGAGAGAGAGAGAGAGAGAGAGAGAGAGAGAGAGAGAGAGAATTCTCATTGCATCATACATGTTTTGATAAATAATGTTCAACTGCTAAAACGTTTTATTTCAAGTGCAACTGATATTTTTATGAGTGACTTAAGAGATTTACTTCATATAAAAATCATGATTAATCTATGCATATAATTTCTAAAGACAAATAATCTTAATTGGTGAAAGATGTTAACTGACTTTGTCTTTTCCATCAATAACTTTGATATTAATTTACAAAGTAATCAATCAAGCAAGTACTGTATTTCTTTTTAAAACTGTTGCTAGTGTGATTCGTAACGATACATTGATCTGGTTCACTTGCAGTCTTCCCTTGATTTCAAGTTCATGATTGTCATGTCTTGTTTATACAAAAGAAAAAAAAAAGAAATCTAAAATGTAATATATGGTCTAAATTTTTTGTTGTGCTCTCCTTTTGTAATTACGTCTGCATTTATATTTAGGCAGGTTCAATTTTTTTTTTTTTTTATGTTTCCAGAACATTGCTTTCCTAGGTAAATAATGAGATGATTCAACCATTCTAATTTCACTTAATTTAACTACCTGCATGTTATTCCGTCTCACCTGTTATTGTACTTCATATTAGCAACACGACTTCTTCTCTCTTCAGTACTGAAATATTAATTCGGCACATCAGTGAGGCTTGACAATTACTTTCCTCTTCAGCACCACTACCTGCTTCCAAGTCTTTCATAGGTTTGTATTTTCAGGTTTGACACTTGTCAGATTCCCGACATTATCTTTTGTTTACTGCTTATACGGACTATCAGTATTGTTTTAAAGTTTACTAATAAAAAAAGACCTATGCTGCCACTCATGTTACAAAACCATCAGGCTGCTCAAACAATTACAGAAGTACGGAGTCACTCCCAGAAAGGAAATGCAAGGCTGTGCGTGTCGTGAGTACATCCAGTGCCGAGGAAGTGTCAAAATAGTTTACCGGAATAGTAATCAAATATGAGTGATAGAACACTCCTACATCTTCGTACCGAGTCGTTAGAAAATTTTCGACCGTAACAAAGAATGAAAGAAACAAACACAAATTGAAGTGTGTGTGTGTGTGTGTGTGTATTCACTGTACAGTCTACTGCTGGTTTCTCTCGAGACAACCGGCCGTCCCCCCTATGGAAAGAGCTCAGAGATCATACTGAATAAACCTTTGGGTTGGACCGAGACCAATCACACACAACACACCGGGACAACGAGGTCACAACTCCTCAACTTACATCCGTACCTACTCATTGCTAAGTGAACAGGGGCTACACGTGTAAGGAGACATACCCAAATAATCTCCGTCCGCCCATGGGATCGAACATTAGCCCCTCGGTTGTGAGCCGAGTGCGCTAACCACTACGCTAGTATGTGTGTGTGTGTGTCATACATATATATATATATATATATATAATATATATAATATATATATATATATATATATATATATATATATATATATATATATAATATATATATATATATATATATATATATATATATATATATAAACACACACACACACATGGCTTCCGTGCTCTTTTTGCCTGCACCAGGCGAGCAGCGCACGGGGGAGTACTCACGTATACGTATCTACTTTTTTCTGATTTCACATATTTTTTAAACGAAGCATTATCCAACAGAATAAAAAAAACAATGCATATATGAAAACTACCACTTTGGAATTAATGTGGAGTCCTGTAGTGGCGATACATCACCACGCAATATACGAGAATACTTACAGGCCCCTAAAAATATGAATTTCTCTCTCTCTCCTCTCTCTCTCTCTCCTCTCTCTCTCTCTCTCTCTCTCTCTCTCTCCTCTCTCTCTCCCTCTCTCTCCTCTCTCTCTCTCTCTCTCTCTCTCTCTCTCTCTCTCTCACACTTTTTGAAAAAAAA
>NC_087160.1:14305000-14315000 GCF_035594125.1 Scylla paramamosain
AAGGAATTGAATCTGGAACATATAAGTGGATATTCACTAATAACTCCTACTTAGAAGAAGAAACATATGACTACTTAATAAATAACGATATTGATCTAAGAGATGTCTGGATGACCATAGAAGACTTAGCTTTCAGCAAAATAAGGAATGGCTTCCAAAACGAAAAAAAACCCACCTTCAAGTAAAAGTGGGATATCAGGCTCAAGTCAAATGCGAAAGTAATAAACACAAATACCTTTCTCCAGTTACAGTAATTAAGCAAATGCAACAGCACTCACCAACTTCTTTTTTCGACATGGACAATACGGACGAAAGTAACGTAGCTCAGCATAATGTACTCAAATGAAGGAACAAAAAAAAAAAAAAAAACTTTAACGAATATATACAAAGCACTTAACCCAGACATCATTTTAATAAATAGCCATGGACTTAAACCCCCCAAAAAATGTATTAAAATTTGCAATTACAATACTTACCTTATTAATTTCAGCGAGGAGATGCACAATGGGTCAGACACTCTTGTGAGACAAAATCTGAAACACAAGATAAAAGACTATTACGACACAGATATTATGTGAGACGAAAACTGGCCCTACCAATATTACCACTAACTACCTTCCCCCACGCAGATAATATTTGCCATTCACAGACTTCCACTCTATAGCTTCACAGGTCACTCCAACACACATTATAGGAGACTTGAACGCGTATCACCCTTCCATAGACAAACGGAAAAACAATACTGTCGGCAAAGGTCTTGTTATGTTAATCAACAACAATAAACTAAAACACTTACGACCTGACTTTCCTGCTTATTTACAGCATAATGCTTTATCTACCCCTAACATCGTACTTTCCAACAGCAAAACTTTTTTTTTTTTTTTTTTATGTAGGAAGGATACTGGCCAAGGGCAACAAAAATCTAATAAAAAAAATGCCCACTGAAATGCCAGTCCCTTAAAAGGGTCAAAGCAGTGGTCAAAAATTGGTGGATAAGTGTCTTGAAACCTCCCTCTTGAAGGAATTCAAGTCATAGGAAGGTGGAAATACAGAAGCAGGCAAGGAGTTCCAGAGTTTACCAGAGAAAGGGATGAATGATTGAGAATACTGGTTAACTCTTGCGTTAGAGAGGTGGACAGAATAGGGGTGAGAGAAAGAAGAAAGTCTTGTGCAGCGAGGCCGCGGAAGGAGGGGAGGCATGCAGTTAGCAAGATCAGAAGAGCAGTTGGCATGAAAATAGCGGTAGAAGACAGCTAGATATGCAACATTGCGGCGGTGAGAGAGGGGCTGAAGACAGTCAGTTAGAGGAGAGGAGTTGATGAGACGAAAAGCTTTTGATTCCACCCTGTCTAGAAGAGCAGTATGAGTGGAACCCCCCCCCCAGACATGTGAAGCATACTCCATACATGGACGGATAAGGGCCTTGTACAGAGTTAGCAGCTGGGGGGGTGAGAAAAACTGACGGAGACGTCTCAGAACACCTAACTTCATAGAAGCTGTTTTAGCTAGAGATGAGATGTGAAGTTTCCAGTTCAGATTATAAGTAAAGGACAGACCGAGGATGTTCAGTGTAGAAGAGGGGGACAGTTGAGTGTCATTGAAGAAGAGGGGATAGTTGTCTGGAAGATTGTGTCGAGTTGATAGATGGAGGAATTGAGTTTTTGAGGCATTGAACAATACCAAGTTTGCTCTGCCCCAATCAGAAATTTTAGAAAGATCAGAAGTCAGGCGTTCTGTGGCTTCCCTGCGTGATATGTTTACCTCCTGAAGGGTTGGACGTCTATGAAAAGACGTGGAAAAGTGCAGGGTGGTATCATCAGCATAGGAGTGGATAGGACAAGAAGTTTGGTTTAGAAGATCATTAATGAATAATAAGAAGAGAGTGGGTGACAGGACAGAACCCTGAGGAACACCACTGTTAATAGATTTAGGAGAACAGTGACCGTCTACCACAGCAGCAATAGAACGGTCAGAAAGGAAACTTGAGATGAAGTTACAGAGAGAAGGATAGAAACCGTAGGAGGGTAGTTTGGAAATCAAAGCTTTGTGCCAGACTCTATCTATCAAAAACATAAAAGACAGTTAAAAAAAACAACAACAACAACAACAACACTCCAGGTCACACTAAAATTAATAAAACCATATTTCAAAACCTACCCGAGGATATGCTGGAAACATACACCAAGCTTTTAAATATTTTTCTGTCCATGGGCTACTTCCCCAACCCCTTTAAGCACGCAAAAATCGAACTAATACCTAAATCCAACAAAATACCTACAGACCCGTTAAACTTTAGATCTATATCATTACTAGAAGTACCGGGTAAAATATTGGAAAAAATAATCAACATAAGAACCAGAACCTACCTAGAAACAAATAACATACTACCACAGAGGCAACATGGTTTCGCCAACATCGCTCTACGGATACCGCCCTAGCAACGATGACAGAAGTAATCTCAAAGGCTGCTGCAGAGAAGAAACAATGTTGCTTGGCTCTACGCGACGTCTCTAAAAGCTTTTGACAAAGTCTGGATAAATGGATTACAATACAAGTTACAACCAATTACCTTCCATCTTATCGAAGTTACTTTGCAGTTTCTTAGACAACTGAACTGCTTCCATCTCGAATGTCCCCCTTTCAATCTGTATAGCCGAGTCTCACAAGGATGCTGCGTCTCTCCTACACTTTACGCCATATACACTCACGACATCCCCCACCCAGCTACAGATGGAATCAACATTTTATACGCTGATGACATTATTCAAGTGATTATACCACCTGGAAAATCTAAAAACATGCTAGCCAAAAAAGCAGAGAAAGAAATAAACAAAATAAATAATTACGAAAACAAATGGAAAATTTAAACCAATACAACCAAGTTCACTATCCTCCCCATGGTTTTAAGAAAACTACTCCAATCACCGTTGCAGGAGAACAGATTCCCTACGCTGAAAAAGCCAACACAACACAAGGACTAAAACTTGGTAGATACAGTTATAATAAACCCATAAAATGCATATCCTAAAAAGCCACAATAGCGCTGAACGCTATCAACAGATTTGCAAAACTTGGCATTAAAGTCAAATTATATCTTGTGAAAGCGTTTGGTCTCCCAACCCTGACATACCCGGCCTACACTCTAAATGCTCTTTCAAACTCACAAATTTTATCATTACAACGAATTCAGAATAAAGCATTCCGTTTTGCATATGATGAAAAATACCCATACAATAAAACTACACAAGAATTAAATTATTTATCAAAAGAAGAACCGATCAACAATACGCTATATAATAGGGGAAATAAGGTGAAACAAAAACTGAAGACTATCCTCAAAGAAAATACACATATCAACTCAGTGCTGGATCACCAACAAACTAGTGATCACTTTTGGTTCAAAAGGTCCATCAGAGTACTATAAGAAGTTACACCCAATTCAGTATACACCAAATAAAACACTACACTATCACATACACTCATCACATGCAAGGTTGACAACGCACAGCATCACAAGTGTACGTGTTCTCCCTGTCTTTCTCCTCGTACCCCCGCACCCTGAGTCGCCAGGGGAGGAAGTCTGCACGTTAGCTGGCGGCGAATCGAAACCTGGCATATTTCCGTGCTAGCACAGCCGTTGCCTTCCTCAGGCGAGGGGTTCAGTCATCCCGGGACGTCTACAGACTAGCGGCAGCAGGGGACGGGTTTGAGCGTCTACTACTGCGCCCTGAGTCGTGGTGTTGCCCGGATCCAGGTCCCTTCCACAATCCACGAGGGGAGCTAGACAGGTGTCAGCCTTGCAAAGCAGCACCAAGCGGTACAGACATGGGACGCGAGGAGAATGTATTACTGACACACTATTGAAGAAAACAATAAATCATAGATACATTAAATAATCACATTAAATAGAGCATGATGATCTGCCCATCATCATTTATCCTTCTAATTTCCTTCGTCACTTTACCCAACCTATTATCTTCCCTCTATTTTCTTCTTATTTTCCCCCCTACTATCTATCCCCCCAATAAACCTAAACCTAAACCTAGAGCATCAGTCAGTCTTGAGTCAGTCTTCCGAGAATCTTCAGAGAGAGTCAGACTAGATCAGTTCATAATTACTCCAGTTCATATCAGTTCAGAGAGAGAGCACATCAGCATCGTAACGTCTGTAATAAATTGTATTAGCTATCACGCGTGTACATTCTGTCCATTATCATGAAGAACTCTTATAAATTGTGTCTTTTGCTCGCACAATCAACAATATCAAACCACTACCCACGACCTCCACGCTACCAACAATATCAAGCTACTACCCGGTCCTCCAGAGCAGCCACCACCACACCAAGCCTCCTCATCTAATCCAGTAGTGGCAAGCATCAGTAGTGACAAGCCTGAAAGAGGCAGTAGGCACCTGCCAAAACGATAAGTACTCCCAGTGAGGTCTGAAGGACTGGATCAGAGGATGCTGTGAACTTATCATTAAACCCGGCTGTGACTTCACTGAACGTTTCCCTGTGTCTCACATTGCAAGGGGGCAGTCACAGCCTGCTCTCTAAAGACATCTCTCTTCCTTCACACAAACTACAAGCACCTAATTACACACACACCCTTCACTCAAAATTCAAAATTATCATGGAGACTCCTACACCAGCCTCGGAGTCCTCGTCTGGGGAGGGGACCACAAATGTCCCCAGGTCGGACTGCTCTTCTGGTATCGACCCTAAATGTCTTCACATCCCGCTGAACTTTTTTCTTCATTAACTTCTGCAACATTCTCGGTCTTAGATCTAATTTTTAATCTGTAAAACACCATCTCTCCTCTACTAAACCTCATCTTCTTTTCCTCACTGAAACACAGGTGTCTGAGACACCTGACAGTAGCTCCTTTTCTGTTCCCTCCTACTTTCTCTGTCTCATTTTCAGTCCAAAGCTGAATGTTGCGTTCATGTGTGCAATGATTTAACCTACTTTCGTGCCCCCGCTCTTGAATCTTTCGAGTTTTCTACCATCTGTCTACGACTACAGAGTCACTCTCAAACTAAATTTATCTGTGCTGTATACCTCTCACCTAATTCCTCTGACTATTAAAAGCTCTTTGACTGCTTAACTTCAAAAGTGGAGCACATAGTGACTCTTTTCCCTTTTGCAGAGATTTCCATTCTTGGAGACTTCAGTGTTCATCACCAGCTTTGGCTTTCCTCTCCCTTCACTGACCATCCTGGTGAACTAGCCTTCAACTTTGATATCCTCCACGACCTAGAGCAATTGGTGCAACACCCTACTCGTATTCCTGACCGTCTTGGAAATACGCCCAATATTCTTGACCTTTTCCTGACCTTTAATCCTTTTTGCATATGCTGTCACCTTCTCTTCTCCGCTGGGCTCCTCCGATCACAATCTCATCTGTATTTTGTCCTATCGCTCCAATCCCTCTTCAGGATACCCTAAGCAGAAATGCCTCTGGGGTTTTGGCTGTCCTAGTTGGGGGGACCTGAGGAGGTATTTTGCTGATTTTCCATGGAATGATTACTGCTTCCGTGAGAGAGAGCCGTCTCTGTGTGTCGAATGCATAACAGAGGTGATAGTGTCTGGCATGGAGGCGTACATTCCTTACTCTCTTTCTCGAGCTAAACCTTCCAAACCTTGGTTTAACACAGCCTGTTCTCGTGCTATACGTGATAGAGAGGTGTCACACAAAAGGTACTTCCATCACCAGAATCTCATGTACTTTATACGTCTGCCCAGAACCATGCCAAGTCTGTTCTCCAACTAGACAAAAGCTTCTTCATTAATAGAAAGAGTCAAAATCTTTCAAGATCTAAACCCCTCGTGACTTCTGGCAACAAACAACTCCAATAACTTTGTTTCTTCTTCTTTCCCTCCTTTATTTCAACCAGATGGCACCACTGCTATCACATCTATCTCTAAAACTGAACTCTTCGCTCAAACCTTTGCCAAAAACTCTACCGTGGATGATTCAGGGCTTGTTTCTCCCTCTCCTCCACCCTCTGATTACTTCATGCTCCCTATCAAAATTCTTCGCAATTATGTTTTCCATTCCCTTGCTGGCCTAAACCCTCAGAAGGCTTATGGACCTGATGGGGTCCCTTCTACTGCTCTCCGAAACTGTACCTCCGTGCTTGCACTTTGCCTAGTCAAACTCTTTCAGCTGTCTGTCAACATCTGCCTTTCCTTCTTCCCGGAAGTTTGCCTACATTCAGCCTGTTCCTAAATAGGCTGACCGTTCTAATCCCTGAAACTCCGTCCTATTCCTTTAATTTTCTGTCTATCTAAAGTTTTTTCATCTATCCTGAACAGGAAGATTATTAAACATCTATCACTTCACAACCTTCTATCTGATCCCAGTATGGCTTCCGTCAAGGTCGCTCTACTGGTGATCTGGTTTTCCTTCTTGAGTCTTAGTTATCCTCTTTTAGAGATTTTGGTGAAACTTTTACTGTTGCCTTAGACATATGAAAAGCTTTTGATAATCAAGAGTCTGGCACAAAGTTTTGATTTCCAAACTAACCTCCTAAGGTTTCTGTCAGTTCTATTGCTGCTGTGGTAGATGGTCACTGTTCTTCTTCTAGATCAGTGGTTCTCAAACTATGGGTCGCGACCCAAAGTTGGATCGCGAGATCAATTTTGATGGGTCGCAGGGACACAGGAACATTATCATGCTTTCAGTGTTTCAGTGTATTTCAGTTACTTAATTGAATTATTCTTCTTTAACCACAAATTACTTTTGTTATGTATGTTCATATTCCCCTCACCTCTCTCCTCCTGGGCCCCACGTAATGGTGTCTGTGACAGGAATGACTCCTGTATCAAACGCGTATGTTGGACTGGCAGTGGGCCCATGCAGGCTCGTGCGCGGTGTCTATTTTCCACCGACCGCAGGCGAGGGAGCTTGTGCCGTTTGCATTAATTTGTGTGAGTAGTGTGTGTGTGTGTGTGTGTGTGTGTGTGTGTGTGTGTGTGTGTGTGTGTGTGTGTGTAATTATATAATATCTTCATATACTACTTACTATATTTACTAACTAATAATTATAATAATAATAATAATAATAATAATAATAATAATAATAATAATAATAATCTTTCGTTCTTATTGATTTATTCTACAACTTCATCAC
The DNA here is from genome assembly GCF_035594125.1 of Scylla paramamosain. Taxonomy (NCBI): domain Eukaryota; kingdom Metazoa; phylum Arthropoda; class Malacostraca; order Decapoda; family Portunidae; genus Scylla; species Scylla paramamosain. The sequence goes on from NC_087160.1 coordinate 14,312,136, forward strand.
ATATGAACCAATCATGGGTCGCGAAGGAATGAAATGTTCCAAATAGGGTCGCTCATGAAAAAGTTTGAGAACCACTGTTCTAGATTAACAGTGTTCTAGATTAACAGTGGTTTTCTTCAGGGTTCTATCCTGTCACCCACTCTCTTCTTATTATTCATCAATGATCTCCTAAATCAAACTTCTTGTCCTATCCACTCCTAAGCTAATGATATCACTGCACTTTTCCACGTCTTTTCACAGGCGTCCAACCCTTCAGGAAGTAAACAGTTCACACAGGGAAGCCACAGAATGTCTGACTTCTGATCTCTCTAAAATTTCTGATTGGAGCAGAGCAAACTTGGTATTATTCAGTGCCTCAAAAACTCAATTCCTTCAAACTTGGTATTGTTCAATGCCTCAAAACTCAATTCCTTCATCTATCAATTCGACTCAATCTTCCAGACAACTATCACCTCTTCTTCAATGACACTCAACTGTCCCCCTCTTTTATAGTGAACATCCTTGGTCTGTCCTTTTCTTATAATCTAAACTGGAAACTTCACATCTCATCTCTAGCTAAAACAGCTTGTATGAAATTAGATGTTCTGAGACGTCTACGCTAGTTTTTTTCTCATTTTCCCAGGTGCTAACTCTGTATAAGGGCCTCATCCGCCCATGTAAGGAGTACGCTTCACATGTTTTGGGGGAGTGGGGTTCCACACATACCGCCCTTTTAGACAGGATGGAATAAAAAGTTTTTCGTCTCATCAACTCATCTCCTCTAACTGACTGTCTTCAACCTCTTTCTCATCGCCGCAAAGTTCCATCTCTTGTTATCTTGTACCGCTATTTTCATGCTAACTGCTCTTCTGATCTTGCTAACTGCATGCCTCCCCTCCTCCCGCGGCCTTGCTGCATAAGATTGTCTTCCTTCTCCCACCCCTATTCTGTCCACCTCTGTAATGCAAGAATTAATCAATATTCTCATTCATTCATCCCTTTCTCCGGTAAACTCTGGAACTCCCTGCCTGCTTCTGTATTTCTTTCTTCCTATGACTTAAATTCCTTCAAGAGGGAAGTTTCAAGACCCTTAACCTTCAATTTTTTACTTTGGAATCTATTCGGGGACCGGCATCTCAGTGAGACTTTTTTATTTTTTTTTATTAGATTTTGTTACCCTTTGCCGGTGACCCTCTTACATAAAAAAAAAAAAAAAAACAACAGAGGCAATCATCACCTCACCGGAGCGGTAAGAAGCAGATCATCTAGAACAGAGGTGGCAAGTATCTCATCAAAACAGTGTGGTCAGTATCACCTTAAAACAGTGGTGGCAACGGTGCCCAAGACAATTCGATACACACTGGTAAAAGGAATGAAAGAGTTAAGATACTGAATAACTCTTACATTAGTAAGGTAGTCAAAACAGAGTTGAGAGTTAATGAAAAATCTCTTGAGCGTTGTGCTCACTTCATAACAACAACAATCATCTCCGCATGTCGCGAGCTCCCCCGTAGGACAACTTTCCCACATGAAGATTCCACCCACAAGATTCCCCAAATAAAAACTTTTCCTCCGTGGTCACTGATGCGGGGATGAGGGAATGGATCATGAGGAGAACTATCTGACATGATATTTAATGAAGAATTTTTCTCCAGTGGAGTTTACCAAGATGAAGTTTAAATAGAAGTGCCACATCACGGTTGTAACCATCACAGACGTTCTTACTTCTATCTTCAGACCACACCTGAGGCCTTCTACTGCAAATATTTTTTTGGTTTTCATCAAATAAGATCATTCAACTTTAAGATATCAGAATATGCATTTAGTGTTGCCAATGCAGGAAAGCTAACTCTCAGGAATTCAATTTTGATTATCTATACATGATTTTATTTGCATTTAATTTGCCACATACCGTTTGCATTTAAATATTTTTTTCATTCAAAGACATGGTATAGAAAGAAAATCTTGGACAATGTAAAAAAGCAATTAGAAATTATTATTCACTATAATTTAATTTAATTCTTATTCATTTATTAATTTACTTATTTATTTTTAACGAGATAACGAGGTAATTTATTAACCAGTTCATTGATTAACTGATAGACACAAAAAAAAAACGAAGATTGGTAATTCGGTTTTCTTTTAATCTTTTGTAAACCGACTCACGAATATGTAGCCAGGCTATTTGCTGGACTGAGTGAATGAGTGATGCTCTTTCTGCTGGCATATCTGTTCCACTCGTGCCGCACTGCCAGTTCTCATGGCTGGCGCTATAATTATACAAGGCATAGCGAGATATCTCTCCATCCCTGTGACAACCACCAGGCCCAGACACCTTGTTTGGCTGGGAGCAGATTATCTTCACCTGTTTTGGAGACGCGCTCACTGCACGGACACAGAAAGACAAGAAGGAGAGAGAGAGAGAGAGAGAGAGAGAGAGAGAGAGAGAGAGAGAGAGAGAGAGAGAGAGAGAGAGAGAGAGAGAGAGAGAGAGAGAGAAATCAGGTAGTTCTTGTAATTAACAGAATCGAAAGAGGGAATGAGCTACGAATAATTTTACATCATAGCTGAAAACATAAATTCCCAAGAAGTGGATACAAAAAGATGCTACAGAACACGAAAGACATAACAGATAAGCGAATGTACAAAGTAGATTTCTTGTTTTAAAAGAACAAAAAAGGACACGAATACAAAAATAACGTTCAGCTTTTCCATTTATCTTTATTTTCTTCCATCTTATCTCATAGTCTGCATGAAACTGGGAGAGACAGAAACAAATCGTGGGAAGAAAGCATAATGGGAGAGGAAACATAAAGACAAGAGGGAGAGGAAAGGGAAAGAGGGAGAGGGATAGTGAGAAGGGAGGGTGGCAGTCAGTGTCTGGTA
>NC_087160.1:14320000-14335000 GCF_035594125.1 Scylla paramamosain
ACAGCTCGAGTCTTCCAACTTTTCGCCACTTTCTTCCTGCCTCCTGTCTCCTCCTCCTCCTCTTTCTCCTCCTCCTCCTCCTCCTTCTCCTCCTCCCCTCAATCTCCTCCTCGTCTCCCGTCTCCTACTCTTTCTTCTTTTCTCCTCCTTCCAACTGCATTTACTTGAGTCTCTTTCCTTCCACAGAGACACCCAGGTCTTTACATTGGTTGGTTTTCCCTTCAACGAGCGGCCAATGGGAAAGGAGTATGTGGAGATACGTATTCTTGCCAGCGGTGTTCATTCAATTGGCAAAACAAATGAGTCCTTATTTTCACATTGACGACTCATTTTCAGCTCGAATTCAAGTCAAATCTCCAAATTAAGAGGAAGCACCGAACTACTACCTGATTACCCGGCCGCAGTAAGGAACGTTGTTTAAAGTATTTTTATTTATTTTTATTTATTTTTATTTATTTCTTATTTTATTTTTTTGAGAAGGGTAACAGTGTGAGGATGAGACGGTCTTTCTGGCGATGTGTGCTGCTCTTCTTTGGTCTTCCCAGACACTACAAGGTCCTCTCCTTCTATAATGTCACTTAGAGACAGAAGCGATTATTTTTTTGTTTTGGTTAGGATAAATTTCGTTTGGGAACCGAACAATTTTGTGGCGATATCAGTATTTTTCTACCAGACCTATTCCTTTTTAACTTCATTTTCTAGCAAATTTTTTTTCTGTTTCTTTAGGATGAATTTCGTTTGACAACTGAACAATTTTCTATTGATGTAAGTATTGTTGTTTCTAGCCCTATTCCTCTGTAATATCACTCTCTAGTAACAACCATTTTCTCTTCTTTGGGACAGGATGCTTGAAAACTGAACGATTTTCCAGCGACTCAAGTGCTGCAATTGTTTGTCTATCTTCTCCTACCACTGGCGTTTTCCACTAATTGAGCCCAATGTTCCCATGGCCCAAAATGCTTTAAGCCAGTGTGGCGTGTTAACTATTCTATTCCTTACCGTTTCAGAAAGCCTTTGCTGTGTAGTGGAATCAAACTAGCTGATGATGATGATGATAATGATGATGATGATGATGATGATGATGATGATGATGATGATGATGAAGATGATGATGATGATGATCAATAATGAGCCAGTTTCGTACATTTGTACTTTGAAACGCTTTGTTCTCTCTTCAAGACAATTTTCAAAGGCCACAGACACGATTAGTCAGGTTCTCATGGTTGTTTTTATACAATTTATGATACAGAACACACCATAGAAAATTCCAATAATTTTCACAATCGCCTTTTTAAAACGAGGCAAGACACCTAAATGTTTGATATTATGGAACCTTGTGTTCAGTATCTTTACTGTTCGTCTACAAAGTATTATTGTGGCACAGAACATTCTATATGACAACAAAAAATAAAAACATGCATAATACATACATTGATAGCAGCAGGTAATACATCAGAAATAAAGGTGCATATTCATCGGCCATCTTTTATGTACCCGCTTTAGCATTTATGTAATCACTGTTTTTCGATGTATTACAGAAACATGAGGGAAGAACAGTGTGGGTAAGAGTTAAAGACAAAAACAGAAGAGAATGGAGAGGTTCAGAAAAGACATTTAAATTGCATGTGAGAACATTCAAATCAAGAAAGAAGTAAAGAAAATGGATGAAAAAGGAAAAGATACGTGGTAGGAATAAGAATACAATTTTTTTTTTTCAGGCAGAGGAAAAACATATCTAGAATTCATGTAATCGAGACTTTGCATGAAGAAAGAAGGTTAATGATGAAGATGAATAAATAAAAGGATGAAGAAACCAAGAGAACGTACATAGTTATACTTCATGTGAAAGAACATAAAATATACCTCATGTGATACAGAACTTGCATGAAGGAAGAGAAGAAGAGATTACATGCAAGAGGAAAGAGGAGAAAATGCATTAAAACTTTTCTAATGAAGACATAACAACGCCGGGACTTAATCTTGCCTAAACAAATTGCAGGAAGCCCCTGAAGGGAAGGAGGCAGGATGGGAGGGAGAGAGGAAGGTAGGATGAAGGATTCTGGGAACTAAAAGAGAATGATAGTAAAGAAGGAACAGAAGACGAGTGGAAAAATAAAGGGATTACTTACCGGGAATATACATCTCAATTTCTCTTACCTTTTTTCTTATTTTTGTTTCTCCTCAACCTTTCCTTTCTCCTAACATTCATCTTCCTCCTTATACAGTTCTTTCATTCCGTCTTTCCTTCGTGGGTTCCCCATCTTCTCATATTTCTTCTTCCACTCCTTTACTCCGTTTGTCTGTCTGTCCCTCACTACCCCTCCCTCTTTCTCTCCCTCGCCACTCCGATTCCAAGTTAATGGTAAAACTTTGGGAGAAGATCAGACTCTTTCAGCCGCTTCGGAATTACCACATTCAAAGAGAGAGAGAGAGAGAGAGAGAGAGAGAGAGAGAGAGAGAGAGAGAGAGAGAGAGAGAGAGAGAGAGAGAGACTAATACATACAGATATATGCAAACATCTACTTACGTATAATTATACAAAACACACGAGACAAAAAAAAAGAGAGCGTACAGAGAGAGAGAGAGAGAGAGAGAGAGAGAGAGAGAGAGAGAGAGAGAGAGAGAGAGAGAGAGAGAGAGAGAGAGAGAGAGAGAGAGAGAGAGAGAGAGAGAGAGAGAGAGAGAGAGAGAGAGAGAGAGAGAGAGAGAAACATTTTCACATATACAAACGCAGACATCAACATACGTATAATGAAATCAATCACGCGAAATATAAAGGAAATACAGATAGTGAGGGCTGGAGAGAGGCACAGACAGGCAGCCAGGTGAACAAATAGAGTTAATAAAAAGCACAGTTACATTAGCACCAGCATTAACACGTCCTAGTAATTAACATAAGCGTATAAAAAGGCCTCAAAATGCGTTCACACTCCCTGCCCTTGTAATATTTCGCGCCTAAATACGAGACTCCAGAGTGACAAGTGACGCTCATTTCGCGCATTCATTAGCAAAAATTATGCATAAAAAGCGCTATTCTACGATTGGCACTATAATGAAACAATTACAGTATTTTTTTTTCAATTTACCCTCCTGTCTGTTATTCTAATCAGTAAAGTGAACGTGAGGACAGCAATACACGACATTTATTATTATTTTTTTTTTCCACTTTCTGCCTGTGTATGGGAGGGAAAAATCTGGGCTCAAGTTTTATTTGTCGAATGGTATGGTAAGCGTCAGAGAGAGAGAGAGAGAGAGAGAGAGAGAGAGAGAGAGAGAGAGAGAGAGAGAGAGAGAGAGAGAGAGAGAGAGAGAGAGAGAGAGAGAGAGAGAGAGAGAGAGAGAGAGAGAGAGAGAGAGAGAGAGAGAGAGAGAGAGAGAGAGAGAGAGAGAGATGGATAGACAGACACAAACAAACTGTCAGACATATAGACAGATAGACATACAGACAGACAAAGAAGCAGAGGCAGAGAGACAGAAGTAGTTTTCTTTACCTTCCTTCAGTTATCATGAAAATCATCAACCAATCCTTTCATGATTTGCTTTTAATGTGTCTAACTCAGTCTATTTCGTCAAGTTCTCGTCAATACCAGTTCTCAATTCATAACCTCCTTCCCCTTGGAACTTTCTCTTTCATTCATTATTTCCTCACTCATTCCCTCCCATAAATCTACCTTCAGTATTTTTCCTATACTAGTTTTCACTCACTCAGTACCTTACCATAAATACCTCCTATTCTGTACTTTCACCGTTTGTCAGCATCTTTCTGTTAATATCTTGCCCTTACTACTTTCCTTTCAATATTCTCCCTTATTACCTTTCCCTTACTCAGTATTTTGCTATTCATTATTTCCCCCTGGCTACCTTTCCCTCACTCATTATTTTCCTGTTCACTATTTCCTCCTTGGTACGTCTTCATCACTCAGTACGTTCCCATTCAGTATTTTCTCCTTAGTAACGTTCCTTTACTCATTGCCTTCCCCTTCAATATTTTCCTTCACTAACTTCCTCCTACCCAGAATCTTTCCGTTCAATACTTCCCCCTTAGTGCCTTTCCCTTACCTAATACCTTCCCATTTATTAATTTCCTTCACTCAATACCTCAGTATCTTCCTCTTCACTCAGTTTATTCCCCAGCTTATCTCCCACTAGTACTCTCCTCTTTGTGCCTCGTTCATCACTCCATTCCCCAAAGAATTAACACGGCACCAGTGACCTTTCAATCTGCTTAGAAACTAGTGAGACAACAAATCTCTAAGCCAACGGGTACGCGACGTGTACTCAGCATATTAAGTTACAGTTTAGAGATGTCTTTTATTACACATTTTAATCTTTCCTTTGTCCCATTCTCATTCCTCCTGCTCTTGATTGCATTATTAGCAAGAGTTACAATTGAAATTCCGTAAAAACTCGGCATCTTTACACCTTACCTCCTTTGTTTATAGAGTATAGTGTAATCTCGTTACCTTACGCTCTCCCTTGTTCGTACTACATATTATTTTTAGGGTAGCGCTCCTGACCTCCTTGCCTTTCTGTGTTAATCCTCCAGCATCCTTTCAAAAGAGATAAAGCGGCATTGTTATCCCCTACATCTATTTAAGTAAAGATGCAATTTGTTGAATGACCCGTCAGCTCAGTAATATAAAGAGGGTTAAAAATGCAAGAAATGTGAGAAAAGGGGTTCAGATATATGTTGTTTGCGATTATGAAGCGTGTCTTTAGCTCAAAGATGAAAAATTAATCATTCTCTCTCTCTCTCTCCACCTTCAGCATTACTCAGGACAAGAGTGTTGGTGTGTCGCCGGAACGCGTGACAACACGGAGCACCAGCTTACATCCCAGAGACAGAATTACCGACCACTTTGCTCATTAGAAATCAATTGCCCCAGCGGCCAGCTCAGTCACCAGCGGCCCCAGACACTTAGCAGAGCCCATCCCTCGATACGTGACCTGCTCCTTCCTTTCGCACTAAATCCAAGAGTTAATGGTTGGTTTTATTTTCGTATTTTGGTATTATGTACTTTTATCCTAATCAATGTTACTGAGTCCTGTAGCTTCATGTGATGTATTGGATGAAATTTATGTGTATGGGGTTATGAAATGCTTTCTTTTTATCTATTTCATGTATTTTGAATTATGTATTATTTTAGTTTTATGTACCATTTTGCTGATATATCGCCTTAGTACTCCTGTGACAATAAACTAACTATCTGCATTTTACAAACAGAATAAGAACAAGGAATGTTATGGACAGATTTAATTACTAGAAACTATTTTGCCTGAAACATTTTGCAGAATATGACATTAGTATTTTAGGCAACTTTATATCTGTGGATTTGACTATCTATATGAAAAAAAAAAAAAACTTAAGAAGATTAATCATTTTAACGTTGCGTGATTTTTTGCGTCCTTGGGATGAACAGTACTCGTCAAGCAATGTTTAAAAAACTGTTCTTGTATTGTCGTATTTCTTTTTTTTCTTTCCAGTCAGTTCGCTTTTCCATTTCCTCCTTTTTTTCAATGTCCGCGCAGGTCTTTGTGATCTACAGATAGACTTGATTACAATGATTGATAGCAGCTCCGAATTCTCTTTTGTATTTTCCTCTGCACCTCTCTCTCTCTCTCTCTCTCTCTCTCTCTCTCTCTCTCTCTCTCTCTCTCTCTCTCTCTCTCTCTCTTGCATACACACACATACGCAAACACAGAGCAATACCGAACTGAAGAGAGAGAGAGAGAGAGAGAGAGAGAGAGAGAGAGAGAGAGAGAGAGAGAGAGAGAGAGAGAGAGAGAGAGAGAGAGAGAGAGCTGGGTCGATCCTCTTGTCAACATCCCGTCAAAACCTCTGTCGTGGGCTGAGTGGGATCATGAATTATTGGCCCCAAACGTCACCCCGAGTGATGAAGGGAAGCGGTACAAAGGAGGGAACGAGAAAGAGAGAGAAGAGCGAGGAGCAGGGCAGCAGAGAAGCGGAGGATGGATGGAGCTGGAGGCAAGGGCAGGGAAGGAGTGAATGAAGGAGGGAAAGAAGACTAAAGAGATAGTGGAAGGGAAGAATGAAAGAAAAGATTAAGTTGAGATGGAGATTAATGAGGTAGGAATGGAATGAACCCAGGAGAGAGAGAGAGAGAGAGAGAGAGAGAGAGAGAGAGAGAGAGAGAGAGAGAGAGAGAGAGAGAGAGAGAGAGAGAGAGAGAGAGAGAGAGAGAGAGAATAGCACAACTTTTTTTTTTGTTAAATTAAGATAGACACTGTTGTTTCTTTGTGACAGGCGCTCTTTGTTACGCAGATGAGAGAGAGAGAGAGAGAGAGAGAGAGAGAGAGAGAGAGAGAGAGAGAGAGAGAGAGAGAGAGAGAGAGAGAGAGAGAGAGAGAGAGAGAGAGAGAGAGAGAGAGAGAGAGAGAGAGAGAGAGCATTTGATTGATGATAAATAAATATGCAAATTTCCATGTAGAAATGAGTAAATCTTTCAATGACTGAATGAGTGAACAAGTGAATGGAAATATGAGTTTTGTTAAAAGACAATGAACAATAAACTATAACATACACAATGACAACACAATAACATAACAACACAATGACACGAGCAATATTATAAGAAGATAAATAAGGCAAGAATAAATGCAATACATAACAGTGGGAACAACGACAAAACATCATAAATAAGTACAAGAAGAACAGGGAGAACAAGCATAATAACAACATTGTCAACAACAATAATAATCATAATAGTAACAACAACAACAACTGCTATTACTACTACTACTCCTACTAGTACTACTGCTACTACTACTACTAATAATAATAATAAAAATACTATTGTTAATAATGATAATAATAATGATAAAAATAATAGTAATAATAATAATAATAATAATAATAATAATAATAATAATAATAATAATAATAATAATAATAATAATTCTACAACAACAACAACAACAACAACAACAGAACATCAACATGAAGATAAACGCAAAATCTCAACATCAAAATAAACAAGACCCAATCATTACCCAAGCACTCAGGCATCACATGCAAATTTCACGGTGACATTTCATTCCTAAGATGTAGTGAAGAATGACTCCCTGACCCTCGCCCTTCTTCCTTTAACTTTCTCCCTCCCTGACGGCTGCTTCAACTTCGCCTCGGGGGCTCGCGGGCGACAGCTCAGTGCAGAGTAACACCTTCACTAAGTCTTGTCCCTAACTTGTTTTCTCTCCCCAACCCTTCCCTTCCCCTTTTCCATGTAAACTGAATTACCTTCGTTAACTCTGGTTGGTTTATACAAAAAGAACACGAGGGTGTATTACACAAACCGCGATTTTATTCCTTGTTAGTTTTAGTTCTAGCGTGCAAAACATGGTGATTTTTTTTTAACTAATTTGAAAGTCAACTTGTTCCTCACGAAATGTTACATAGAAGGAAATCTATCTTTTTTTTTATTTATGATTTTAATATGTATGAATAATAATTAATGACTACGACATCAACAATAATAATAATTATAATCGTCATTAATAACAATAATAATAATAATAATAATAATAATAATAATAAGAAGAAGAAGAAGAAGAAGAAGAAGAAGAAGAAGAAGAAGAAGAAGAAGAAGAAGAAGAAGAAGAAGAAGAAGAAGAAGAAGAAGAAGAAGAAGAAGAAGAAGAAGAAGAAGAAGAAGAAGAAGAAGAAGAAGAAGAAGAAGAAGAAGAAGAAGAAGAAGAAGAAGAAGAAGAAGAAGAAGAAGAAGAAGAAGAAGAAGAAGAAGAAGAAGAAGAAGAAGAAGAAGAAGAAGAAGAAGAAGAAGAAGAAGAACATAAGAACATAAGAAATAAGGGAAGCTGCAAGAAGCGACCAGGCTTACACGTGGCAGTCCTTGTATGAAACACACCTACCTATTTCCATCTATTATCCCCATCCATAAACTTGTCTAATCTTCTCTTAAAGCTCTCTAGTGTCCTAGCACTAACTACATGATTACTGAGTCCGTTCCACTCATCTACCACTCTATTTGAGAACCTAGTTTTTCCTTTCTCCTTCCTAAACCTAAATTTTTCAAGCTTGAACCCGTTATTTCTTGTTCTACCCTGGTTGCTGATTCTAAGAATTTTGCTTACATCTCCCTTGTTATAACCCTTATACCACTTAAAGACTTCTATCAGGTCCCCTCTTAACCTACGTCTCTCTAGAGAATGTAAATTTAACAGCTTCAACCTCGCCTCGTAAGGAATACTCCTCATCCCCTGTATCCTTTTAGTCATTCTCCTCTGTACTGATTCTAATAGACCTATATCTTTCCTGTAATGTGGGGACCAGAACTGCACAGCGTAGTCTAGATGAGGTCTGACCAGCGCCAAGTATAACTTTAATATTACTTCCGGCCTTCTACTTTTAACACTCCTAAAAATGAATCCTAGTACCCTATTTGCCTTGTTTCTGGCTTCTATGCATTGTTTCCCTAGATGGAGTTCAGAGCTAACTATAACTCATAAATCTTTCTCGTACCCTGTACCTACCAAAGTTTGGTTGTTTAATGTGTACCTATTGTGTGGGTTTCCTCTACCTACGCTAAGCACTTTGCATTTATTGATATTAAATTGCATTTGCCATCTATCCGTCCATTCATTCATTCTATCTAAGTCTGCCTGAAAGGCGATGTCATCCTATTCTGACCTAATTTATCTACCTATCTTTGTGTCATCTGCAAATTTACTAACATCACTACTAATTCCACTATCCACGTCATTGATATATATTAGAAATAACAATGGCCCTAATACTGATGAAGAAGAAGAAGAAGAAGACGAAAAAGAAGAAGAAGAAGAAGAAAAAGAAGAAGAAGAAGAATGAAAAGAAGAGCAAGAAAAAGAAGAACAACAACAACAACAACAACAACAACAACAAGAACAACAACAACAATAACAACAGCAGTAGCAACAAGAACAATAAAAACATTAATAATAATAATAATAATAATAATAATAATAATAATAATAATAATAATAATAACAATAATAATAATAATAATAATAATAATAATAATAATAATAATAATAATAATAATAATAATAATGGAAATAATAATAATAATAATAATAATAATAATAATAATAATAATAAAGCAAAGGATAAAGCTCACAAAACATTACCAACAGCCCACCAAACTTACTTATGACACGGGATAAGAACAAAAAACTCGACTAACGATCCAATCAAAGATGAAATAAACAAATGAAGAGAAAAAAAAATACAGGGTCGAAACAAAGCTGAAAATGAAAAAAAAAAAGAATAATGTGGTATTAAAAATATAATAATCACAAAGAACTTTAATGCTAGAGCCAGCACATGGCTCGTGATTTCTTTTTTTTTTTTTTGAGGATGGGGCGGGGGATGAAAGGATAGTATTTTTTTTCGTCCCCGCATCACAGGAACCATTTTTTCGACACAATGGAATGAAGCTTCCGCAAACGACCGCTTCAGAATAGCCATTCCTGGACTTTTTTCCCATTATTTTTCTTATCTCCCGAATTAAAGAATTACTGACGAGCTTGAGAGAGAGAGAGAGAGAGAGAGAGAGAGAGAGAGAGAGAGAGAGAGAGAGAGAGAGAGAGAGAGAGAGAGAGAGAGAGAGAGAGAGAGAGAGAGAGAGAGCATTAAATCCAATAATTATTTTTCCATTTTCCCAGTTATAATACATGCAGCAGGCGCTTTCTATTCCTTGCTAGTTCTCCTCTTGTCCTTGTATGGCAGAATCTAGTTAGCATCACAAACACACACACACACACACACACACACACACACACACACACACACACACAACCATCTTAAGGTTTAGAAGTGACGTGGCCCTGAATCTTAAGCAGAGCTGGTCTCGCTTCCTCCGTATTACCCTGGGTGCGTCAGTAACTTTCCCCTCTCCTCCACACGACTTCTATTCGCACTCCCTTCACCATTCATTCTCGCTCTCCTACTGCTACTTCCTTCTCTTCTCCGTTTTCCCTCCCGAGAGCTAACGAACTGGTGGGTCTTTACATTTACCAGCGGGGTTATCACACGCCTCCCAAACTCTTCTCGCACCTCATCTCCAGGGCAATCTCCCGCCAACCGCAGCCTCCGGGTTAGTTCTTTCCCATTCCACCATGACCCTACACCGAGGTCTCCCCCTTGGATGTGGCAGCGTTTGCATAATGGAAGGTACACGGTGATGGCAAAGTTGTGTTTCGATTACGGTACAAACCACCATCACGGTACGACTCGTGGGTGTAGTAGTGGTAGTGAAGGTAGTAGCAGTACTAGTGGTGGTGATGGTGGAAGTACTCGTACACAGCGGTGAGAGAGTACGAAGGGAGGAAGGAGACAGGGAAGGAAAATAAGCTGGAGTGATTGAGAAGTATAGGAGACAGAGGTATGGGTTAGGTAAAACAAGGTGGCTGTGTACGCGGGGTCAGAGAGAGAGAGAGAGAGAGAGAGAGAGAGAGAGAGAGAGAGAGAGAGAGAGAGAGAGAGAGAGAGAGAGAGAGAGAGAGAGAGAGAGAGAGAGAGAGAGAGAGAGAGAGAGAGAGAGAGAGAGAGAGAGAGATGCTACTAACAAACAGAAAGACAGACAGACAGACCGACAGGCAGAAAGATAGAGGCAGACGAACAATAAGCAAAAATGACATGGAAAACAGTGAAGCAGGCAAGAACACAGAAAGACCAATAAAAGAAAAATACAAACACGGATAAAAAGTATAAAACACACACACACACACACACACACACACGATCAGAAAAAAAATAAAATGAAAAAGGCTCAGAGAAACGTAGACAAAAACTAAATGAAAGCACTAACACAAACACCACCACCAACAAGAACTACATACCAAAAAAGGCACAGAAAAAACGAAACCCCTAAGAACCGCAATCCCAAACGTGCCAGACCAACAGGCGACAGAGGCAGCTGGTAGCCTAAGTCTCCTGTGCCTTCTCCTTCGCTTCTCCAGGTGCGGTGCTTTCCATGTCGCCTGGTCTTTGCAGGTGCCCCGGAGTCTCGTAAAACTACTCCAGGTAAGTAAGAGGAGCAAGCGGATTTCCCGGATGGCGAAAACCTGCGAGAGGAGAAAGTAAGACACCTTCAGGAGTTCCCTCGACGAAGATTCTTGCTCGGACACACACACACACACACACACACACACACACACATGAGAGAGCAAGAGAGAGAGAGAGAGAGAGAGAGAGAGAGAGAGAGAGAGAGAGAGAGAGAGAGAGAGAGAGAGAGAGAGAGAGAGAGAGAGAGAGAGAGAGAGAGAGAGAGAGAGAGAGAGAGAGAGAGAGAGAGAGAGAGAGAGAGAGAGAGAGAGAGAGAGAGAGAGAGAGAGAGAGAGAGAGAGAGAGAGAGAGACTTGACGGTATTTTTAGCATCACTCTGAGCTTTTCGTCTAAGCCACTCGATTTCCTGCTTCACTGTTCTCCTTTCTTTCTCGATAGCGGTGGTGGTGGTGGTGGTGGTGTTGGTGGTGAAAGTAGTGATGGTATTGGTGGCTCAGTCAGTGGTAGTGATATTGATGAAAATTATGGTGATGGTAGTAAAGGAGGTGACTGGAAAGGGAAGGAAGAGGACGAGAAAAGACTAGTGAGGAGAGAGAGAAAGAGAAAGAAAGGAAGAGAGAAAGGGAGGCACTGCACGAGAGAAAGATGAAATGAGAAGAATGGGGAAGGAGGGAGGGAGGGAGGGAGGGATGGGAAGAAGGCAGGAAGGGAAAGCCTGTTGGAGTCTCCCGAGAATAAGACGGGAAGAAAAATACAGAGGAAAAGAGGATTGCCTTGCACCAACTCCTACTGTGCACACACACACACACACACACACACACACACACACACACACACACACACACACACACACACACACACACACACACACACATACACAAAGGAATGCTTCATTGTTTTATTATATCACGCATGTCTCTATCCACGTATCTATAAACATTTAGCAATTTATGCTTCTCGAACTTTCACACATGCGTCTGTATTCTAATATGTATATTTATAACCTAAAACATATTTACAAACTATTATGTTCATCAACCACTTTCTATCTTTCCTGTCTATCAATACACCTATCCTCCTACGTTCAGGTATCCGTTCACGCTTCCGCCTTCTCCGCATCGCCTCCATCCACTCCTAGGCAACACGAAATTAAGCAAGGCCTGCAATTTCATTAGCGGCGCGACTGTCCCTGCGCATCCCCGCCTCCCCACCGCCGCTCTGGGACACTGCTCGGGCTGGCTCGTTCCAGGTCGTCTGGCAAGTGAATTAACAGCGAATGTAGACTCAATGCGAACACACGAATACTCTCTCTCTCTCTCTCTCTCTCTCTCTCTCTCTCTCTCTCTCTCTCTCTCTCTCTCTCTCTCTCTCTCTCTCTCTCTCTGTGTGTGTGTGTGTGTGTGTGTGTGTGTGTGTGTGTGTGTAACAGCCGAGTTCGAGCCACAAGGATAATATAGTGTGTGTTTGCATGTCCTTATTTCATCTGTTCCGTGTGTCTCTGTCCGTCTTCCTGTTTGCTTGTCTGCCTGTCTCTCCCTCTCGGTTTATTTGTCTGTCTGTGTGTGTTTCTGTGTGTGAGCAATTGGTTTCAAGCGCAGGGAGGTGTGGCGTGTATTTCTACGCAGATAGCTTAATTTTCATTTCTCTCTTAGTTTCTATGTATTTTTTCTGTTTTTCTGTCTTTGTTTGCCTCTTACAGAAACAACCGAGAATGTTTTATGCCGTATAGGAACAATATTCTAATGCGCAGTGAAATATATCGTGTCGTGCCATAACCATCCGTGTGACGCCGTTCATGTAGCCTCAAGGACTTGGCAATGCATAAAAGCTGCCTGCAAGTGGTCGTGAAAAGGAAAAGAGAGAAAGAGGTCGTTGTGCGAGGGTCCCAAACCTGGCGGGTCGTTCTGTGCCGAGTGGCGAGGACTCATTCAGGGGACACTTAAAGAGCGGCAGGGAAACGAACGTAATAATAAATGAAAAGGAGAAGTTGGTCGTAATAACAATAAAGAAAGGATGGGGAGAGGGGAAAGTATGAAGTAAAGAAGATTTTTGGGCGGAGAAAAGACTGGACTTGTGGTTGATAGTGTTCGGGTTTAGAAATAAATGTGTTTCTTTTATGATTATTATTTGTTACTTAAATCTGACGGTAGACACACACACACAAACACACACACACACACACACACACACACACACACACACACACACACACACACACACACACACACACTTAAAGCGAAAATAATTAGCAAAAAAATTCACTTCCGCATGCAAAAATAAATAAATTGTACATGTGTTTTAGTGCTTTCCCGAGATACAGGAGAATGAACGAATTATATATTTAACGCAAAGCGTTTTCATTTTCGCTCCAGAAATTATATGTTAGAAGTTAATAGAAGTTAAGAGAAGCGACACCTGAATATAAAGTAAAAGAAATGGAAACAACCGCAATATTTTTCCATCATAAAAACAGGACTATGTAGAAATAAAAGCTTAATCAAGTTAAAAATAATTCTGGGATACTATTTTAACGCCCGGAGACCGGGGACCTAAATGTCTACGGGGGAAACTGGCCATGTTTGGATACCCTAACACACTCTCTCTCTCTCTCTCTCTCTCTCTCTCTCTCTCTCTCTCTCTCTCTCTCTCTCTCTCTCTCTCTCTCTCTCTCTCTCTCTCTCTCTCTCTCTCTCTCTCTCTCTCTCTCTCTCTCTCTCTCTCTCTCTCTCTCGTCTTGTCATGTCTTGTCTTGTCTTGACATCTTGTCTTGACATCTTGTCTTCTCTTCTCTTCTCTTCTCTTCTCTTCTCTCTCTCTCTCTCTCTCTCTCTCTCTCTCTCTCTCTCTCTCTCTCTCTCTCTCTCTCTCTCTCTCTCTCGTTCCATTCACAGGAAACAAAGAACTACTCTAGCAACATGAAAACTCTAAACACATGTAATAAATAAACATATAATAAGTGAATAAAAATAAGCATAAATGTGATCTTGACCTTCTACTATTTGGACTGAAAACCACAAAACCGCACAAAAATAAGCGAACATGAGAGACAGTGGATGAAGAAAAAAATATTAGATAAAACTCCTCAACTGGCCATCTCTCCTTCCGCACCAGAAAGTTTAAAATCCTCCCTCTCTTTTTGAGGGATATTTCTCGGTCGGGCAGCAAAACGGGCAGCTCTTTTCTTCTTCATCCTGTGACGCTCGCCCGCTCGCCACCTCCCACAATGCAATGGTTGGTAGGTTTAGGGTGCGCTGGGGGGATTTTAGGTGGTGGGTCGTGTGGCCGAGACCCTGACCGACCAGATCTAAGGGGGCAAACTGAGCATGACTGGCAACGGCTTTTAAAAGTTTGTAGGTCTGTCCCTGTGAACCCTGAGTCTGTCCGTGAAGGCTCGAATTCTTATAAGATATTTTGGTTTAGTTACTCTACAGCCACTGCCACCTTTTCCTGTGTGTTTGTCTGTACGAGTGTTTCTCTCTTTGCCACTGTTTCTCTCTATGTGTCTCTGTGTTTGTTTCTGTGAATGAATGCTCTGATGTTTGTCTTGTCTTATTCTGTGGTTATATTATGTTTGCGTGTTTGTTTGTTTTAGTCTCTCTCTCTCTCTCTCTCTCTCTCTCTCTCTCTCTCTCTCTCTCTCTCTCTCTCTCTCTCTCTCTCTCTCTCTCTCTCTCTCTCTCTCTCTCTCTCTCTCTCTCTCTCTCTCTCTCTCTCTCTCTCTCTCTCAGTATTTCGACGAAAGTTTAGTTTCGGTTTCTTTTGCAGTTTTATGTTATTCTTTCCTTCCTCTCCACCATTCTCTCTCTCTCTCTCTCTCTCTCTCTCTCTCTCTCTCTCTCTCTCTCTCTCTCTCTCTCTCTCTCTCTCTCTCTCTCTCTCTCTCTCTCTCTCTCTCTCTCTCTCTCTCTCTCTCTCTCTCTCTCTCTCTCTCTCTCTCTCTTTCTTCTTCAGTTTTCTTTAGATAATTCCAAGATAACCTA
>NC_087160.1:14340000-14377500 GCF_035594125.1 Scylla paramamosain
TCGCAAACAGTAAACACAAACATAAAACAAGGACATAAAACAAAATCATGCAAAAGGATAAATGCAAGCAAATGAAATAACCAAAATCACTGTAAAACAAAGGTATAACATAAACCTTAAACAAAATAAAACAGAGTAACAAATAACATAAAAAAAAACAGACAAATCCACAATCAAGCAAAGGAACAAGAAAAGTAGAAGGAGAAAGAGAAGGGGAAGAGAGATCTGAACCCACTGGCGCCAAAGTAATGAAGATGGATCAAGGTATAAGTCGCTTTCAGAAATAATCCTGAAAAATAATCCAGATCAACCAGAATGTGTGGAGAGAGAGATCCACGCCTGGTGATAACATTAAGGAAAGCATGAGTGCAAACTAGGTCATCCAAGTGTCGTTTTTCCCTGAAGGATTGCCCGACGCTCTCCAGCCATGAGCTAATTTGCGAGATTAAAGGGAGGCCCGGGGAAAGTTACATTACAAATTCGCACCGACAGAAATCTGAGGCCCCGGAGCTTAACGAAGTCTCTTGAAAGTTAAGGAAGAAGTCCGCGGAGAGCAATGGAGGAAGTAAGACTCACTATAATTCTTAAACCCTGAGTGGTGCGAATTAGTGAGGGAGGGAAGGAAGACAAGAGTAAAGGAGGAGAAGGGAAAGAGAACGAAGGCAGTCCGCAAGAAGAAGGTCGAGGCAGGCAACCTGGTCTTTGGAGGAAGGGAAGGAGGTAAGGGAAGATCTGAAGGGGTAAAAGAAGGCACGTGGAATGAGGAATGGAGGGCAGGATTTCTGCCAGAGGGGGTAAGAACGAGAGAAAGAGAGAGAGAAGCTTTGCGAGAAGGTGATGGAGGACAAAGAGAGAGAGAGAGAGAGAGAGAGAGAGAGAGAGAGAGAGAGAGAGAGAGAGAGAGAGAGAGAGAGAGAGAGAGAGAGAGAGAGAGAGAGAGAGGGCGGAGAGATAGGATTGAGGTTATCCTTCAAAAGGCGGTCAAGGAACCCAGGTAAAAGAGAGAGAGAGAGAGAGAGAGAGAGAGAGAGAGAGAGAGAGAGAGAGAGAGAGAGAGAGAGAGAGAGAGAGAGAGAGAGAGAGAGAGAGGTGGGTGGGGGGACAGGTGAAGAGGAACTGCATTTTGAAATTACTCGTGTCAAGAATATACAGCACACATGAAAATTAAGAAAAAAACGAAGGCAAAATAAGGCAAAATAACATAAAGCTAAGATGAAATAGCGAGGCAGATGTAATGGTTTGTACTCGCATTTCAAGGCAGAGTAGACACACCCATGTAAAGGGCAGATCAATTAAGAGAACAGGAGATAAAAGCAGTACGGTACTGATTGTTCTTAAGAAAAACGGGAGGAAGAGAGAGAGAGAGAGAGAGAGAGAGAGAGAGAGAGAGAGAGAGAGAGAGAGAGAGAGAGAGAGAGAGAGAGAGAGAGAGAGAGAGAGAGAGAGAGAGAGAGAGAGAGAGCGTGTGGTGCTTTCGAAGAAATTAAATAGTAAGAAGATGAAGGAGTACAAGGACAAGGAGAACAAGGAAGAAGAAGAAGAAGAAGAAGAAGAAGAAGAAGAAGAAGAAGATGGAGAAGGAAAAAGAAAAAAAGAAAAGGAATAGGAAACGGAAGAAGGAGAAGGAGGAGAAGGAAAAGGAAAAGGAAAAGGAAAAGGAAAGGGAAGAAGGAGAAGAAAGAGGAGGAGGAGTAGAAGGAGAAGGAAAAGGAAAAGGAAAAGGAAAAGGAAAAGGAGAAGAAGAAGGAGAAGGGGATGTTGAAGAAGAAGAAGAAGAAGAAGAAGAAGAAGAAGAAGAAGAAGAAGAAGAAGAAGAAGAAGAAGAAGAAGAAGAAGAAGAAGAAGAAGAAGAAGAAGAAGAAGAAGAAGAAGAAGAAGAAGAAGAAGAAGAAGAAGAAGAGGCGAGATATAAGAAAGAAGGGAAAAGAAGTAATTAAAACGAAATAGAAAGACATTGATAGTGAACGGGGAGAGAGAGAGAAGACAGAAAATGAGGCAAGGAGATATACACATTCATACATACAAACAAACACACACACACACACACACACACACACACACACACACACACACACACACGACATGCGTACTGAACCAGCTGCCTCACCAAGAACTTATAATAAGCTCAGTGGATACCTTTCTGAGCCCTCTATTCACTACTCTGCCTTGTACTGAGGCTGATATAATGAAGAAATGTTATGTACCCGGGAAAAGATTAATGTATATGAATTCTCTCTCTCTCTCTCTCTCTCTCTCTCTCTCTCTCTCTCTCTCTCTCTCTCTCTCTCTCTCTCTCTCTCTCTCTCTCTCTTAGGAATTCAGCCATAAGCAGAATTAAATATACAAAACCCACAAGAACATATCAGCTCAAGAAAGTATGAAAAGCTGCATTTTTTTTCTTTATTTGAGGTGCAGCAGTTGGCCTCTGAATGCTAAACTCGTGACATCGCCAGCAAGTGAAAGGTAGGATATCTTTCTATAGCAGTGGTGTATTCTTATTTGCTACAGATTCTCAAGTGCTGGAAAGTGTGGGATAAATGTAGGAACATCTTCAGAAATACGGTGCGGGATAATGCTAAAATTGTTAGTAGTGGCGATCTTTATGCAATAAGAGAGATTATTAATATGATCGTGGTCTACAGTACAACATTTTTAGATGATTCAACTATTTCTTAATACAGTCTTCTTGAATATGCACAGACACCCCATCGGTCAAGGAGTCCACGTGGAATATATCACAAAGGCAGGCATAGTTTGAAGTATTGGCAATTTGAGATCTGAAATTTAATAACTGCAATGACTCATCTGCAGCGAGTGGAAATTCTGTTCTTAAAGTTCAAGGCTCCAGGAAAAGAGGAGGGGAGAAGCAAAGGGTTGGCGATGCAATTAGTGGAAGCTGTGGTCTCTCTCTCTCTCTCTCTCTCTCTCTCTCTCTCTCTCTCTCTCTCTCTCTCTCTCTCTCTCTCTCTCTCTCTCTACTTTTTGAACATAGAACTAAACCGTACCACAGGAAGTTTATTAACAGATAACTATATGATATTTCTGTTGATGGTAGGGCTTAAAGTGGGAGTTTATATATACTGAATTTATATACTGAGCAAGTAAAACTGAATATTTTAAAGTTGACATAAAATGAATGAATTATATCCAAATAGACAGCGACAGCTTATAACAGGCAGGTGATTTCGTGAGTCTAAATTAATATGATATATTTCGTGGGTGGAAAAGAGCGACCTTCACTCAAATAGAAGGAAATGGTGCTGGGGTAAATAAAAAAAAAAAAGAAAAAAAGAATGAGTGGAGAATGAAAGGATTTGAATATGCAAGAAGTGAATGCAATGACAGAATAAAACAGACTTCTGTTGTGGTCATCCTTTTGGGAGAGTTTTAGCAATACACATGAGATTGATAGATAGATCAAGTGATAGATGCAGACATACAGGTAAACAGATATATAGGTAGATGGACAGACAGACATATAGATAAATGGATGGATAGATAGATAGATAGATAGATAGATAGATAGATAGATAGATAGATAGATAGATAGATAGATAGGCAGACAGATAGAGACAGACAGACAGATAGATAGAAAGACAGACACACAGACAGACAGACAGACAGACAGAGACAGATAAATAGAGATAGACAGATAGATAGACAGAAAGATAGATAAACAGATAAACAGACAGACAGACAGACAGACTGTCAGACAGACAGGAAGAGAGAAAGACTCAGAGACAAAGTTTGAACACCAGGTAAAAGATGATAAGAAGGAACAATCTAAACATCTTTTTTGACCAACATGCTACTGTATTAGGTTCTCTTAGTTTTACATCACGACAATAAATTCGAATAAAGATTAATCAACTGGGAGGCGATTCAGAAACAGTAAATGGATTCCCGTAACTGGGAAAAGAGAAATTGCTTCAACAATATGTAAGTATCATTGTGTTCTTTTACTTGAGTCATTGGTGCTGGAGGAGCATTATCTGAGAGAGCATGTGCGTATCAGAGAGAGAGAGAGAGAGAGAGAGAGAGAGAGAGAGAGAGAGAGAGAGAGAGAGAGAGAGAGAGAGAGAGAGAGAGTCTTGGGGCGGAGATGGACGGAGGCTCTTAAAGGCAGAAGGAAAGAATGTGTTTGTGTTGGCGAGAGAGAGAGAGAGAGAGAGAGAGAGAGAGAGAGAGAGAGAGAGAGAGAGAGAGAGAGAGAGAGAGAGAGAGAGAGAGAGAGAGAGAGAGAGAGAGAGAGAGAGAGAGAGAGAGAGAGAGAGAGAGAGAGAGAGAGAGAGAGAGAGAGAGAGAGAGAGAGAGAGAAACATGTTTCTAGATACTAATAATTTCGTCATCTTACCTTCTTATATTAGGCTGTAGTGGAAATCAGTGTGGCTTTCCAGGGTGCTTAGATGACTGCAGTGATAGTTTAAAAAGGATTCTGTGTCATTAATGAGACAAACATTCACGAGAATCCGACTAATCATCTGTATAACCCTTGAAAAATAGTCCTGTTGAAAGAATAATAGGTTTTAGAATGCGATCCATAGACACGTTAATGTATAAATAGATAAACGGACGGAAAAGAAAATAGATTCCCTCCACACACACACACACACACACACACACACACACACACACACACACACACACACACACACACACACACACACGAGTCAGCTGTTCCCCTTACTCACCTAAACACAGCCTTGCACCTCCTTTTCTGCTTCCCTCACACGCCCAGTTATGATCTTTATATCTCTCTCTGGATCTCGATTCCTGGAAAAGAACACTTTCCAGCACCGCTCCTCAGGACTGCGGTAATCTGGCGCGGTTTCCATGATGTTTTCGTCCCGCACGCCAATTTTCGCAAAGTATAAACGGAGGTATTTACAAATTATTTTCATTTCTTTATACATGTTTTTTACCGCTTAGTCGTTTAGGAGTTGTCTTAGTGTAACAGTGATGTTTCAGACACACACACACACACACACAGTCTTCACTCTTACTTGTCTGAAATAAAATCTCGTCTAACGCACTTCAATGTTCTTTCTTTCATTTTGACGTTTTCTATCGTATAAGAATCCATCTTTTAAAATTTTCTACACTTCCTTTCTTGGTAGTACGGTTACTTATATTTCTGTTCTCTCATATTATTTATTCTAAGTTGTAAATTATAAAATAAACAGTTACATAAGTGTTTATTATTTGAGCAGCTTCTTTTGTATCTTTTATATTCTACGATTTCTTTAACTACGTCTGTGAAGTCAGTAAACGAGACTGAAATCCGCTACCTATTTCCGCTTGGAAATAACTTTCTTTACGAACACTAACTTCTTTTTGTTGTCTGAAATTCAATGCTTTGCAGACGACGATCCATCCATTGACACACATTACGTGTACTTCATTGAAATAAAAATAAACAGAACGGAAATTATGTTTTTGTGGGAGTTTTTTTCTCATTTGTAAGAACCAGCTGTAACAAAATATTATATCGTTTTCTTGGAAGAAAAAGGAGGACTTACCAAGACCGTGGAGGTTTAGTATTCTGGAATATTTTCTACGTAAATGTGGAGAGAAAACTTATAAAACATGAAAACTGATATCAGCGTGCGCACACACACACACACACACACACACACACACACACACACACACACACACACACACACACACACACACACACACAACATAACACAACAGAACAAACAAACAAGCAAAACAAGCCAAACACACAATTCTTCTTACTACTTTAATTCCTGATAATGAGGAAACAAAAGGATCAATCAGAATGAATCAAAGGTTCACAGCGCGGTACTCTTAATTCGCTGCAGCAACAAATAACCATCGGCAAACAGTAAATTTTTCCACCTCACCTACATTCCCCACGGGAGTGTTGGCGGCCAGACTTGCTTTTTAGCCGACAGACTGAAATCTAGACTTTACAAATCTCGTTAACGCAAACAGAGGCAGGAATTAATCTTCAAGGAGGAGGAGGAGGAGGAAGAGGGGGAGGAAGGGGAGGATAGAAGAAGGGAGTAGAGGAAACGGAAGAGAAAAGTGAAAAGAAAGTAAGAGAAAGGGAAAGAGGAAAAGGAAACGGAATAATAAGGAGGAGGAGGAGGAGGAGGAGGAGGAGGAGGAGGAGGAGGAGGAGGAGGAGGAGGAGGAGGAGGAGGAGGAGGAGGAGGAGGAGGAGGAGGAGGAGGAGGAGGAGGAGGAGGAGGAGGAGGAGGAGGAGGAGGAGGAGGAGGAGGTGGAGGTGGAGGAGGAGGAGGATATGGCACAGGAGGAGGAGGATATGGAGCAGGAGGAAGAGGACATGGCGCAGGAGGAAGAGGACGAGAAGAAAGAGAACGAAGAGAAAGAGAAAGTAGTAGTTAGAAAGTTAGTAGTGAGAGGAAGAAAAACACAAGAGCGAGATCTGGAAGAAGGATCTGGAGTAAGTAAAACAAAGGAGAGAAGAAAGATGAATACAGGAGCGAAGGAAGAGATGAAAAACAAGAGAGAGAGAGAGAGAGAGAGAGAGAGAGAGAGAGAGAGTGCAGAGGGCTTTTGAGGTTAAGCGCCTGATCGCAGTTAACAGAGAATTCAGCTCACCTGTCTCAAACAAGGAGAGGAGTAGCCCTGGGGGAGACACCGCAGCTCGGGTTAATATCTTAGACGCCAAGGCCCAGGAACAAGACACCAAGGCCGAGAGAGAGAGAGAGAGAGAGAGAGAGAGAGAGAGAGAGAGAGAGAGAGAGAGAGAGAGAGAGAGAGAGAGAGAGAGAGAGAGAGAGAGAGAGACGATGCAACACTATCACTATTTGCGAACCGACACGTTTGAAATATCTTAACTTCTCTGCTACCACCACCACCGCCACTGCCACCACATCCATCACCAGAATGATTACAACAACGAAAGACATCAAATTTCAGAGCTTAACACGCACTGACAATAATAATACAATAAAACACCAATGAAAAAACACAAAACATTGCACATATGAGACGAAACAAAAGAAAAAAGAAAAACAGTGATGTTTGCAGATTTCCTCTTTTCTCACTTTTTTCAGCCCTGCAACCTTTGGCGAGTATCCAAGTATGCAAATAGGAAAATATAAGTAAAGGAGGCCTGACTCTTTCCTTCCTCCCTTTGTCCTTGCAAGACACAAGGGGGAGGCGTGTGCCGGCTCCACTGCAGTAGTTGAAGCTCCCCGGCGACCACCCCGATCTGCAGTCACCTGGGAAAGCTTAATTAAAGTGCGAACTGAGAGAGAGAGAGAGAGAGAGAGAGAGAGAGAGAGAGAGAGAGAGAGAGAGAGAGAGAGAGAGAGAGAGAGAGAGAGAGAGAGAGAGAGAGAGAGAGAGAGAGAGAGAGAGAGAGAGAGAGAGAGAGAGAGAGAGAGAGAGAGAGAGAGAGAGAGAGAGAGAGAGAGAGACTAGACACAGATTCACTGAGGCAGAAACACACCGATTTTCATGTAGGTAAACGTACAGATATAGATAAAATAAGGAATGAGGATAATTTTCTAACATATCGAGCGCATGTGTCATTGTTTGTATGTACATCTACCTACTTATCTATCTATCTATCTGTCTATCTATCTATCTATCCATCTATATATCTATCTATCTATCTCTATGCATATCTATCTACTATCAATATCATTCTATTAATATATAAGCCAATTTATACATTTATTTTATCAACATCTACCTGTCCCCATTTATTTATCTATTCATTTTGTTATCTACTTGTTCTTTCTTCTTCCTAGGTATTAAACAAATATCAATCTACCTGTTTTACTGTTCATAGTCCCTTACTTAACATGCCAATTACTTTAATGCTATAAGTAAAAAAAATAATAAATAAATAAATAAAAAACTTTAGAAAATATCAAGCTTTCACTGATCATGTTTCATAATCAAATTTACATTTTTGTATTTTCTTTAAGAACAAAATTTATATGAAGCAAGAAGATTCTTGAAATTAATAAAGTGAGACAACATCAACAACAAAAAAGAACAAAGATGGTGAAAAAGAGAGGAAAGATATTATGGCAGAAGAAAAAACAATTTGTTAATTTTGATGGTTTCTTCAATGGATATAGGACGAGAAGGATGAATTGACTGACTGGCTGATTGATTTTTTTTTTTTTTTTTTTGCCGCCATAAGAAGAAAAAATTGCACAAAACAAAATGTAAATAGAACCAAAGTAGGACGCTTACAAACAAAATTGAAAAGTTATGAAAACAGAAAGGCAGACGAAAAGAGGAACCGAGAGAGGGATATTCTTAAAATTAATATGGGAAAACTGCAGAAAAGGAAAATGGGGTAAGAGAGAGAGAGAGAGAGAGAGAGAGAGAGAGAGAGAGAGAGAGAGAGAGAGAGAGAGAGAGAGAGAGAGAGAGAGAGAAGATTGGCAATGAAATCAGTGTATTGGAACAGAATGGAGGGAGCGAGGGAGAGGAAAATTGGACAGGAATGGAGGATGATGAGGAAAAAGACCCATGTGATGGAGGGAGGAAAACCGCTCACTGTTTCCCTCCAATTGTATCTCTTCCCTCCACCACCTGCTCTCTCTCTCTCTCTCTCTCTCTCTCTCTCTCTCTCTCTCTCTCTCTCTCTCCCTCATATTCTCCTGTCATTTTCATTTCCTTTCTTCCCCTGAAGTTTATATTATTCCTAAATTTCCAATACGAGACGTTCTTCTATATATATTTATTCTCTGACCGTTACAAAGATTCTCTCTCTCTCTCTCTCTCTCTCTCTCTCTCTCTCTCTCTCTCTCTCTCTCTCTCTCTCTCTCTCTCTCTCTCTCTCTCTCTCTCATCCTTCCCTCAGCTTCTCCTATTTTTCCATGTTCATATTCGAAACAATCATCCCCCTCCTCCTCCTCCTCCTCCTCCTTCTATTTCTTTTACAACTCTTCGTCCTCCTCGTGCTTTCTCCCCCCTTCTACCTCCTCCTCCTTTCTACATACTTCTCTTGCTTCTTTTCTGCTACTATATCCTTCTCCTCCGCCCATCTCCCTCCTCCTCCTCCTCCTCCTCCTCCTCCTCCTCCTCCTCCTCCTCTTCCTCCTCCAGCTAGTGCATATCATTCCAGGTTGAACACACCCTTTCATGCAGTATTACAAATGTCTGAATTGCCTCTGAAAGTGTTCAACAACCCTGCATCGTCTTTACAAATGGTTTCTCGCTCTTATATTTCCATCTCAGAACACACTGAATTTGCTCTCTCTCTCTCTCTCTCTCTCTCTCTCTCTCTCTCTCTCTCTCTCTCTCTCTCTCTCTCTCTCTCTCTCTCTCTCTCTCTCTCATCCATTCCGGGAAATGTTCCTCACGGCGAGAGACAAATTCTTCCCCCCTCATCTCCCTCTCCCTCTCCTTTCCCTCCTTCACTTGTCTCCCTCCTCAGGACCATAACAACCTAAGTGACGCTACTCATTCTATATGCCACATGTCGAAACTTTCTTCTCTCCGTGCCTTTCTCCTTTTGCAACTCTTGTCCCTCCTTTATTTCTGCGTCTTTTTCTTCTCTCTTCGTCTTTGTTTTGCTTTTCTTTCTCCTATTCCCCCTACGACCATTTATTATTTTTTTCATCTGTTTTTCTCTTATACATTCCTCCTCTTTATCTTCTTCCTCTTCCTCCTTCTCCTCCTGCACGTCATCATCATTATCATCATCATCATCATCATCATCATCATCATCATCCCCCTTTTTTACATTTCCTCTTCCTCTCCTCCTACTACTATTGTTTTTTTTTGAAGTCCCTCCTTTTTCTCCTCCTCCTCCTCTTCTTCCTCTTCTTTCTCCTCCTCCTTCTCCTCCTCCTCCTCCTCCTTCTTCTCCTTCCCCTCCTCCTCCTCCTTCTCCTTTACTCCCCATCTCATCCTCCACCTCTTTTGCATCCCCTTCCTCCTTCTCTTTCTCCTCCAACTCTGAGTCATCGCCCAAAAATTAATGTTATTCCAGCCTTGTTTTCCCCGGGCCCGGCTACTACAGAACAGAGCCAATCGAGCTACGAAAGGCAAAGGAGCGAATACACTTTTCATTCTTTCCAGAAGTAATGAATACAGATTGCTTTCCTTAGTTCGCTCTCCTCCTCGTGTTTCCTTGTACGCTATCACCTCTGCTTTTTTCCTCTTTTCCCTCCCTTTCTCCTCCCTGTCTAGTGGTTATCCCCTTTCCTCCTTCTCCTCCTCCTTCTTCCCCTCCTCTTCCTCCTGCTATTACTCGTCCTCATTTCCAACTTCTTCCTTTTCTCTTTATGCAGTGTATGTAGCATCATGAATATTTTTCCCCGCCACAGTTTTGTCTTTAAGAGGTTTCGTATTTTATTTCTATTCGAGTGGTACGCGCGCATTAACACACACACACACACACACACACACACACACACACACACACACACACACACACACACACACACACACACACACACACACACACACACACACACACACTTCTGGAATTGTAGGCACCTGTTTAATAAGAATAACCCATGTATCTCTGTCTCCACACTGGGTTCTTCTTCCTTCTTTTCTTTCCAGCAAGAATTCAATGTTAAAAACACATGAGGAAAAATTAGTACATCTATATATTATTAAACACTTTAAAACGGTAATGAATAAATAATAGTGAGAAAATATTAGAACGGGGATAATGAAGAGAAATTAAGATACTAGGAAGAGAAGTAAGCAATTGTATGGGTTTGACTCTCACTTCCTATTACCTATGTCGTGACTTGTACCTTGATGACTGGTTCTTCCTTGTCCGCCTACAATTTAAAATTTTATTGTTTTCAATGTTTTATTATTCTATGAACCAGAAATATATTATTTGCTTCCTTATTTAAGGTTCATTTGTTTTATATTAAACCAATTAATCTTCGAATCTTAATTCCTCGTTTGATTAAAATGTGAATTATGAGGACACAGAAATTTAAACAATCCATCACTAATGTACATATAAAGAGACATGAATAACAATAAAGTACAAAATATCAAACACAAAATCTGCAATAGAAGTCAAAATTCACACCCCAACAGCAGAGAAACCACGTATCCGCCTTTCCACGTAGCTGCCTGCCTCCCGTACGTCCCGCCCTCTACCCTCCCGCCACACACACACACACACACACACACACACACACATACACATATAGGAAATGGAAGGGAAAAAAGGTTAAACGTTCCCTGCGGAAGGCGAGGCTGAGGCATCAACACAACCCACCCTCCCGTCGCCTCCGCTACTTTATTTGGCAGTCGCATCACGTTGGGCGTCGGGAAAGTTGGCAACCGTGTCAGACCTGGCCTGCCTCTGACCTTCCTTGTTTATCACCCCTCGCCAGACGTCCCTAGGCTCCTACATCTCCCCTCCCCTCCTCTCTACCAGCTCACGAGTCTTCCCTTCCCCTAGCCTTCCTTCCTTCCTTCCTTCCCCTCGCGTCCGTTAGTCCACCTCTCTTCTTCCTTATGTCCCATAGTCCCCCGTGCCTTCTCCCCTCCCTCAGCACCACTAGTCTCTCCTACTCCTACTCAGTTTCCCCTTACATCCTTTAGTCGTCCGTCTCTTCTTCCCTCCCATCACTTCTCCTCCTCTGGTTTTGTACTCTTTGGTCTCCTTTGAATCTCTCCAGGCCTTCCCTCCCTTGAAGAAGGACGACCCACGTAGGATCAAGAGTTTACACAATAGAATCTTGCTGTTAGTGGTGAGCTTTGTTGTTGTTTGAGTGACACAAGACAATGGTGGAGTTGGTGTGCGGTGAGGGGACTTAACTCGGGTACCCATGTGTATTTGTTCTCGTGGCGTCGGTAGCTTTTGTTCTGTAGGGTATTCATCAGTTCGAGTTACTCGCTGTGTGGTCTCTGACGCCTCGTGTATCAGGTCGTTACATTAACTCATATTCTAACTTTCACTTAAGCATACTGAAGCACTGAGGCAACGCAATATAAAAGCTACTGTTATGTACGGTAGGTAGAAGGGTCATAAAAAAGATAACTCAAGCACAGAGACTCTTAAAGAGCACATACATATAACAGTTGTAAAAATATGAACATTCTTGAACAGTAATGCCACAGGTATGTTTGTCAGTATTATCCTAAATTTCTTTTTTCACTATCCGTAACTGTTTTGTTTTGTTTTTAAATCAAAATTTGGTGTTATTTAATAAAAAATAAATAAAAAAAAGCAGCAGCAAAGTACATAAAAACTGCCCTCCTTAACCAGTTATCATGTATGTTGCTTTTCTAACTACAATAAAATTTCTTGAGTAGACTCAACTGATTTTATAGTTTACATTTAGACTGTATGCTATTACTCATCATGAAAGCACAACGTAGCATGACAGCTTTGATTGTAATGTAGAAGTAGCAACAACTGAAGTAGAAGCAATCCTGTCTATAGTAGTGGAGGCAGTGACAACATCAACAACAACAAGAAAATCCATACTGCAACTCCACTTCTCTGATCTATCCATCAAGCATGTGCAGTACAATATGCAACACTCACCAGTGTGTGGCGCTCTAAGGTATAAAGGCGAAATGACAAGGTGTTCACAAGTGTAAAACAAGGGTGCAAGTGTATGGTTGCTATATCCCGAACAGGCTACCAGTTCATCATTCCCTCCTGAACGATCTGCTGTTCGTCGCCCGGACGTGACGAAAACAAGCAAGCTTTTCACCTAACGCATAACTATACGAAACATATTACCATACTAATAATGCAATATAATAAATTGTTAGATAGTACCGCGTTAAAAATCAGAGTACTTCAAATTCACCATATGTCAGAACGGAATAACAGAAATAATAGCACGGTACAAGGAGCGGGTTAACTTAAATATGTCAGACAAACAGGTGTTTCAATTACCATCTCTATTCTTACATCTCCTCCAAACACTGACCAACCATATCAACAGGAATACAATATAACAATAAGTATTATTAACAAACTCACAACTTACAGTACAAAGAGGAGGCAATAGACACCTGCTGAAATGATCATTCCCAGTGATGTCTCAAGCACTGGACTGGTTTGTACTGGGTCAGGGAGTGCTGTGAACTTTCCAATGACCCAGCTGTGACCTTACTGAACGTTTCCCTTTGTATCTCAAAACACAAGGGAGCAGTCACAGCCTGTCCTGTAAAGACAACACTCTTCTTTCATACAACTTTATATGCATCTAACACAACACACACACACACACACACACACACACACACACACACACACACACACACACACACACACACACACACACAGATAGATAGATAGATAGATAGATAGATTTATTGACTACACAATCATATTACAGCAAACAAAACTAAAACAAAAACTAAAATACAAAAAAATATCCACAGCAGTAGTCCATTAATAATTGTAGTCCACAATATTCTAAATCATTAAATAAATATTCTTGCAATGCAGCAAAAGAACTCCCAAAATACAAAATAAAAAAATTTTTCTCTACCCAAAAATAGACATTACCAGATATCATACAAATTATTCGCATTCATTTAAATTTCCTTATTTATATACTTTAAGTACATCGAAAATTACATTACACATCTCGCTAGTTGTACATTTTGTAAATACATCTTCCATTGTTTCGTATCTATAGTTATTCCTTAGATGTTGGGTGAGAGTACAGTTCTCCAGTACGTGTCTCTCCGTCTGTATCTCACCACAACTGCACAGCCGCTCCTCCAGCGATAAGCGGCCCCGTCCTCGCCTATTCCATCGCCCTGTTTCTATAGCTAGAGTGTGGCCAGATAATCGAAACCTTGTAAATTCCAGTCTATGAAACTCATTTAAGATTTGCCTCTTAGTGTAAATCTCGTGTGTGGATAATGTGGGATTTATGTCTTTATACACTATACATCTTGATGTACCTGAATCTCTGATGCAACACTTCGCTTTCTCCAATAACACAGACATGTCAGGTACTTCCCCTCTTATCATTTCTTTCACGCACTTGCCCATATTCGTGTTCTCGTTTATTACTTTTCTCATTGCAAAAGATAGTGGATCATCATTCATACTGGACCTCTCATCCCACATTTTCTTTAAAAACTTATGTTGTCTATATTTCACAAGGTCAGGAAGCGATGGATAACCCGACTCGACATAACACACCACGTTAGGAGTAGTTTTTCTCACCCCTAACAGTTGTTTCAGTGCCCAGTTATAAAGCTTAACTACAGGTTTAACGTCAGCATCAATCCAGGACTCACAACCATACACTAGTGACGACAGGAGGGCAGCGTCAAACACACGTCGCTTTACTATAAAGGGGATATCATTATTCTTCTTTAAAAACGATATAAACTTTAACACATGACATAATTTGTTCCTTGCATGTACCTTGACGGCAGAAGACACAGAACCGTCACACGTAAATGGTGAACCCAAATACATATAACTATCACAGTGTTCCACTTTCATACTCGTATCACCTACACTAAACGGCTCCTTGTCTCCTAGCCCACCATTGATGACAAAAAATTTCGTCTTTGCACTGTTTATCCTCATACCATACTCTTTACAATATTCCTGTAATATCCTTAGCTTAATGTACATATTCTCCCTACTCGTTGATAATAATACTGTATCATCCATGAACATTAAAATTTTTAACCATTCTATAAATACTTCTGGTCTACACTTTTCTTTAACAGATCTGATTAACATATTGACAAACATTACAAACAAAAAGCAAGAGGTAGGGGATCCTTGTCTGACTCCCTGTGAGGCGCTCAATACTGCGGCACCGATAACACTTTCCGTGGTGCGATACATGGCCACCATAGCGGCCAGCATCACGGCCCCGCACCCCAAACCCTTCATCACAGTAAACAGAGTTTTCCTTGGAACGATGTCATACGCTTTCGAGAAATCTATAAATACCACAAACAACTTAATCTTCTTTAACCTGGCTGTGTTGGTAAGCAGCCTGAGCGTTACTATATGCTCCATACATCCGCGCTTCTTCTGCGCCCCTGCTTGTTCCCTGTCTGGTTTGAACCACTGATTCAGGCGTTCACAAAGTACCATCTCATACAGTTTAGCTATAGAGTTAATGACGCTTATTCCACGATAGTTATCAGTGTTAGTCTTGTCAACTTTCTTAAACACACCCTTCAATTCAAAATTTATTATGGTGATTCCAACACCTGCCTCGGAGTCCCCATCTGAGGAAGGGACCACAAATGTTCCCAAGACGGACTGCTCTTCTGGTATCGATCCTAAGTGCCTCTCCCATCAACTTCTTAATTAACTTCTTTCGCGACCCTAGATTTAATTTTCGATCAGTTTAATACCTCCTCTCCTCTACTAAACCTCATCCTCTTTTCCTCACCGAAACACAAGTGTGTGAAGCAGCTGACAGTAGCCCCTTCTCTATTCCTTTCTACTCTATCTTCATTTTCAATCCAGAGCTGGATATTGCGTCTATGTGTGCAACTACCTAACTTGCTCTCGGGCCCACGCTCCTGAATCTTTGAATTTTCCACCATCTAGCTACTACGACAAAGTTACTCTCAAACTAAATCTATGTATGCTGTATATCTCTCACCTAACTTCTCTGACTATAAAAAAAAAATCTCTGACTATTTAAACTCCAAAGTAGAGCACATCATGACTCTTTCCTTCCGCAGTGATCTCCAATCTTGGAGACTTCTATGTTCACAGCCAGTTTTGGCTTTCCTCTTCCTTCACTCACCAACCTAGTAAACTATCCTTTAACTTTGCTATCCTCCACAACCTAGAGCAACTAATGCAACACTCTACCCGTAATCCTGATCGTCTTGGAGATGCACCAGTCTTGACCTTCTCCTAACCTTTAATCCTTCTGCTTAGGCTGTCACTTTGTCTTTTCCGTTGGGCTCCTCCGATCACAATCTCATATCCGTATCTTATCCTATCGCTCCAATTCGTCCTCAGGATCCTTCAAAGCGGAAGGGCCTCTGGTGTTTTCACTCTAGTAATTGGGGGACCTGAATAGGTATTATGCTGAATTTTCCTTGGAATGACTACTACTTCCGTGTCAGAGATCGTCTGTGTGTGCTGAGCCCACTGACATGGAGGCGTACATTCCTCATTCCGTCTCGCGCCCTAAACCTTCCAAACTTTTGTTTACCAAAGCCTGTTCTGGCTTTGACAGAGACATGACAGGGAAGTGGACCACAAAAGGTACTTGAGCCTTCCATCACCTGAATCTCATACACTTTACATTTCTGCCCAGAATCATGCCAAGTCTGTTCTCCAACTAGACAAAACCTCCTCCATCAATAAAAAAAATTCAAAATCTTTCTAGATCTAATTCCCCTCGTGATTTCTGGCACCGAGCCAAAAACCATCTCTGAAAACTTTACTAACAAACTGATAATTTCATCTTTCCCTCCTTTATTTCAACCTGATGTCACCACTGCCATCTCATCTATCTATGAAGTTAAACTCTTTGATCAAACCTTTGCTAAAAACTTTACCTTGGATGATTCAGGGCTTGTTCATCCCTCTCCTACATCTTCCGACTATTTCATGTTACCCATTGATATCCTTCACAGTGATGCTTTCCATGCCCTCGCTGTCCTTAACTCTCGGAAGGCCTATGGATCTGATGATGTCCATCCTTTCGTTCTCCTAAACTGTGCCTCCATGCCTGCACCTTCCCTATAAACTCTTCCAACTCTGTTTATTAACGTCTAGCTTTCCTCCTTGCTGGAAGTTTGCTTACATTCAGCCTGCTCCTAAAAAGGGTAGCCGCTCTAATCCCTCAAACTACCGTCATATTAATTTAATTTCATGCCTCTTTTCATTTTTTTATTTATTTTTTCATTCAACAGAAAGATTCTTCAACATATATCACTTCATAACATTATATATGATCACCAGTATGGGTTTCGTTGTGGCCGCTCTACTGGTGATCTTTTGGTTTTCCTTTCTGAGTCTTGGTCATTCTCATGAGATTTTGGTGAAATTTTTGCTGTTGCCTTAGACAAAACAAACGTTTTTGATAGAGTATGACACAAAGCTTTGATTCCCAAAATGCCCCCTTACGGCTTCTATCCTTCTCTCTGTAACTTCATTTAAAGTTTTCTTTCTGACCGTTCTATTGCTGCTGTGGTAAACCATCTCCATTCTTCTCGTAAGTCTATTAACAGTGATGTTCATCAGGGTTGTGTCTTGTCACCTACTCTCTTCCTATTATTCATCAATGACCTTCTAAGCCAAACTTCTTGTCCTATCCACTCTTACGCTGATGATATCACCCTGCACAATTTCACGTCTTTTCATAGACTTCCAAAACTTCAGGAATTAAACAACTTACGTAGAGAAGCCACAGAACACCTTCTGATCTCTCTAAAATATCTGATTCGGACTGAAAAATTTAGTATTTTTCAATGCCTCAAAAAACTCAATTCCTCCATCTATCAGCTCGACACAACCTTCAACATAACTATCCCCTCTTCTTCAATTACACTCAACTTCCCTCCTCTTCTACACTGAACGTTCTGAGTCTATCCTTTACTTACAATCTAAACTGGAGACTTTACAACTCATCTTTAGGTAAAATAGCTTCTATTAAGTTGGGTGTTCTGAGTTGTCTTCGCCAGTTTTTCTCACCACCTCACCCTGCTGCATACTCTATACAGGGGCCTTATCCGTTCGTGTATGGAGTATGTTTCACATGTATGAGTGGTTCACTCATTTCGTCTTATCAACTCCTTTCCTCTGTCTCCAGCCTCTCTCTCTTATCGCCGCAATGTTGTATCTCTTGTCTATCGCTATTTTCACGCTAACTGATCTTTTGATCTTGTTAAATGCATGCCTCCCCTCCTTCAGCGGTCTCCCTGCACAAGACTTTTTACTTTCTCTCGCTCCTATTATGTCCCCATCTCTTAAGCAAGAGTTAACCAGTATTATCAGTTATTCATTTCATCCCTTTCTGTATTAAACTCCGGAACTACCTGCCTACTTCTGTATTTGCTTCTTCCTGTGACTTGAACTCTATCAATAGGGAGGTTTCCAGACACTTATCCCTTGTTATTTGATTTCTATATACCATCGCTTTGGGAACTGGCAGGCAAGTGGGCATTTTTTTTTATTTTGTTGTCCCTGAAAAAATTCAACTACTACATAACACCTGGAAACAATTAGCGAACCTTTTTCTATAATTGTTTCTGTCTCCTTTGTGATAAAGATAAAAAAAATATCTAGGGATGAAGTGCGTGTGTACATTCGTCACTGACTCTCCTCAACATCCTGAATGCGTGAGTGAGGCAGAGGGGGTCACGGGAGGCTTGCTGTTTCACATTCATTTGCAGGAATCACTGGGAGGACTACAGACAATAAGCACAGAGGGAAAAGTCTTCAGTTTACGAGAACCATGAATGTGGCTCCCCTTCCTCTCCCGAAATGAACCCTCCCCGAAAGTAGCACTCTCCTGAAAAACGAAACCAATACACAATTTTTCTTCCGCTGCCAAACAAAATTCTCTCTCTCTCTCTCTCTCTCTCTCTCTCTCTCTCTCTCTCTCTCTCTCTCTCTCTCTCTCTCTCTCTCTCTCTCTCTCTCTCTCTCTCTCCAAAACTGGATCAAATGCCAAATAGGGATTCCAGGATGAGACTGAAATAAAAAATAGTTGCTATGGTGATCAATGTCTCATTACACCTCTACCTTCTCATCCTTAATCCCCCCTCTCTCTCTCTCTCTCTCTCTCTCTCTCTCTCTCTCTCTCTCTCTCTCTCTCTCTCTCTCTCTCTCTCTCTCTCTCCTGAAGATACTCATTAACCCGACAAACACCTGAATATCATGCAAATTCAAAACATTAATCTGGATTTCCTGATTTGCGAAATTTGAAAGTCGAATGAGGAACTTTTCTCTCTCTCTCTCTCTCTCTCTCTCTCTCTCTCTCTCTCTCTCTCTCTCTCTCTCTCTCTCTCTCTCTCTCTCTCTCGCAAACATGAACATAAACATAAACATGAAATTTACCGGAAAAGAAATTCTTCATGAGTACAAACAAATAACACAGTCAAGAGGCCAGCGCATCTATATTCAGTGAAAATAGGCAGCAGTTTAATTATGAATCCGTGATTATTACAAGAGCAAGTGGAAATAAAGTGCATACATCAGAGAAGAACGCAATTATTATTTTAGTTAGTCCTATAATTCTGGGAAAGAAAACGTGAGTTGGATTAGATAGAGAAAACGGTTTTTTTTTTTTTTTTTCGATGGGTTACTATAGAATTTATGTTCCTATACGTATCTCTCTCTCTCTCTCTCTCTCTCTCTCTCTCTCTCTCTCTCTCTCTCTCTCTCTCTCTGTATGTATATATATATATATATATATATATATATATATATATATATATATATATATATATATATATATATATATATATATATATATATATATATATATATATATATATGAAGTAATCTATCTGTCTATCTCTCTCTCTCTCTCTCTCTCTCTCTCTCTCTGAGTGTGTAAGTGTGTATGTGTGTGTGTCAGAGACGTTTTATTTATCTTCTATGTGCTCATCAAGTGGGTGAAAATGTTGAAAATGCACAATTCACGTTGAGAACTTCTCTTACATTCAATACCTTCAGCAAAATGTGAATGCTGGGAAGAGATAATAAACTAGGAAATATTGCATACATTTTAAAAGTAATTCTGGTCGGAATAAAGTTATTTCTAAACCACTGGTGATTTTCATAGACGAGCAGGAAAAGGCTGGCTTTGTGCCTATCTGCAAGGGTTCCTACCTCCACGAGACGGTTGTCATGCATCATTGCAGCTCAAGGGGCGGGAGGCGTCCGGGGAAAGGAAATGGCGATGGAGCGAGTGGCCCAGAAATTGACCAATATGTTGGTGGAGGACGACCAACGCGGAAGTAGGAGTGATCAGAAAACTTCCCCGCAAGTCGTATTGGACACTGATATTGTTGGCGGGGGCTAACGGACGCGGAAATACGAGTCTGCACGAGACTTCTTGGTGAGTAGTGTGGAAGAGCGCTAAAATCATGCGTATTTACAATGTTTACTCCTTCTACAGGTGGTCTTTTTGTACCGCTGTCAAGGAAGAGGAGGCCGCGGAGAATTTGCTTGAAAGTGGAGAGAAACTAAAATCTCCTTTTTGTTGATCGTCTTAAGTTGGAGTTAAGGAGACCGAGGATTCATTGCATGTTTTGTGTCGGCACAACTCTGTCATGGCACGTCAGCGAAGGCCAAAGCTTCTAAGGCCCTTGTGATTCTTCCTGGTCAGATCTGTTGACTTCGAGGAGCTTAGCAACCTCTCGTACACGTAGCTAAGAAAAAGTGCTCGTATTCTCACAGGCTTTGGGCTTTGATAAGGAGTACTTTTAAAGACCACAGAAGTCTTTAAGAAGGTTCCTTTTTTTTTTTTTTTCACCGAAGGCGTATAATCTTAATTTAACCATCATTAGTGTATGAAAAAATACCTCTGGAAATTAATAATTTCGGCTAGAACCAGTTGAAAGTAGTCTAGAAAAGACGCCAAAACATTATGAGAATACGGTGCTAGGTATGATTATAGCCGTGGGATGCTGTAGGTTCCCAGACTTACAAGTATAAATTCTGTTTCCTTGTAGTAGGGGAGACAATTAGAGGCACCTGCTTACCCCTGAATATAGTGAAAGTGCGCCGAATCCGAATGTGTAACCTAAAAGGCGCTGAAGTCGGGGCGGTATGACTAAAAGCGGTGACGGTGCAGTCAAGCCGAGTCGTATGATGCTTCCACTCCATCTCGGTATCCTTTAGTTTAGGATATCACTGATGAGGATGAGGAAATAGAGCGGCTGCATCCTGGAGCCCTGATGGATGCCGCGATGAGGGGACGGTGGGTGGCGCTGGCTCCCACACCTCGCCGTGTGTGTGTGTGTGTGTGTGTGTGTGTGTGTGTGTGTGTGTGTGTGCGTGCGCCTTTTGACTTTTTGTTATATTTCCTTAATTCGTTTGCATCTAAAGTATTATCTTTTTATATCAAAACAACATATTCAGTGGTATTATTACTATTAGCAATTACTAGTAGTAATTAGTAGTAGTAGTAGCACCATAATTATTATTATTATTATTATTATTATTATTATTATTATTATTATTATTATTATTTTATTTTGAAAGACACGACTACAAAAACCTTGATATTTCGATAGTGTCATTAAGATTTCTCTTTAATACTGTCTCATGGAATCTATTGACATTGACAAGATTTTTTTATGCACTATATATAATATATATATATATATATATATATATATATATATATATATATATATATATATATATATATATATATATATATATATATATATATATATATATATATTTTTTTTTTTTTTCCAAAGAAGAACTGGACTTGTCATTACACTGCACTTCAGTCCATTACAGCAATAAGTTTTCAATGTATGGTTGGAATTTTCTCAAAAAATGTTCTAAAATACTTTTTCAGTAGTTAGTACAATGCTGTTACCGTTAATGACTGTCATGCCGTCTTAGTGGAACAATTGTAGATGGTGAAACTATGTTTTCTACCCTTAGCTTGGACTCGGGAAATAGTGCTTAGTAAAACAATTTAATTACTTTTTTGGGTGGACAAATTAATAACCATTTATGATTTACTAAATGATTATAGAACTTTGGAGTAAACTTTCAGAAGTCGTTGTCTAATCTTAGAAATTTTTTTTTATTATATATATATATATATATATATATATATATATATATATATATATATATATATATATATATATATATATATATATATATATATATATATATATATATATATATACTTG
This sequence comes from Scylla paramamosain, assembly GCF_035594125.1. Classification (NCBI taxonomy): domain Eukaryota; kingdom Metazoa; phylum Arthropoda; class Malacostraca; order Decapoda; family Portunidae; genus Scylla; species Scylla paramamosain. The sequence continues at coordinate 14,361,808 of NC_087160.1, forward strand.
TCGATAAATCTAGCATATATGTTCAACACTACTTTTAAGCTTTATTTTTTTTTTCTTTAATGATGAATTAGTTCATTTTGACTTCAACACAAATATGTACGTAGTGCTTAGGTGGTTCATTGAAGATATGAGGTAGTTGTACGCAAGTCTTGTTGTTCACCTCATCATTAGGGACGGAGTCTATCTACCAGTTACCAAAGTGTATCAGTTTGATAACACGCCAAACTGACGCGATCCAGACCTTCATTACTGTGACAGTGACTCTATTCAAGAACCAGCCCCGGTCACCAGTGTATCCACCAGTAACATAACATAGGTGCGTTGAATACGTCCCTCTGTAAATAAGCTAAGCTCACGGTCAAGTGAGCTTAGCGACAACATCAAGTCAGGAGCAAAAGTTCATGAAGCACAGGTCAAGTGTAAAGGATTATATGCAATCACATGTATCAAAATCGTTTCATAAAACATTACGGGATCCAAGTACCTTACTATAGATCCAGGTAATGGGGCGGGTCCTTTGAACGCCTGTCGATAATAAGAAAGATTAATACAAAAGAAATGTATGTTTGAATAAATGAAGTATATAAATAATAAAAAAAAGGCATAGAAAAGTACTTGCACATGAAGTGAACACTAAATAACGTTTAGTTTTGATGACTGAGGATCAGTATCCGAGTTTCAGTTAATCTGAAATAGTTTGAAGAGTAAACTTATGCACAATTTCATCTCATTACAGGAACTTCATCTGTGATATACAAGAGTAAACACTGACTTGACGTAAGAGACAATGAACATCTCATTCTTGTTATGAACGAGAGAGAGAGAGAGAGAGAGAGAGAGAGAGAGAGAGAGAGAGAGAGAGAGAGAGAGAGAGAGAGAGAGAGAGAGAGAGAGAGAGAGAGAGAGAGAGAGAGAGAGAGAGAGAGAGAGAGAGAGAGAGAGAGAGAGAGAGAGAGAGAGAGAGAGAGAGAGAGAGAGAGAGAGAGAGAGAGAGAATGTGTGTGTGTGTGTGTGTGTGTGTGTGTGTGTGTGTGTGTGTGTGTGTGTGTGTGTGTGTGTGTGTGTGTGTGCGTGCGTGCGTGTGCGCGCGCGCGCGCGCGATTTTATCTCGAATTGATCATACGCGTAAAAATGGGGAAAAATATAAAATTAAATCATAGGAGATTGTTGCTTGTTGTCATAAACTGATCAGTCTTATCATCACAATTATGTTATTTGATAATATAATTAATTCTATTTGAGTACGAAACCAAGTAAAAAAAAAAATCAACATATCAACATTGTAACTATTATGCATGCAATAGTGAGGCGCTGCCATACTTGACATACATTTACCATGTCATGATGCAAAACTGAATATCACAATGTAACAAATGCCTTCATTGACTTTATCATGCTTTAAACAGGAGTAATGCACTCCAAAGCCTATAGACTGTGTTTGATTTCGCATGCTTATGATTATTGCCAGTGCTTGCAGAAAATGCGTCATTCAGGATTAAAAAATAAAAGTAATGCACCAGTTAAATGGTACCTTAAGGTAATTGAAGTGAGTGAATGGAAGAAGCAAAAAATATTTTCAAGTTGTAGGAGCAAAGCCTCAAAAGCAAGAAGAAAAGCTAACACCATACGAGTTACAAAATCATATGCATTGTTAACAAAAAGTAATTAATTAATTAATATTCTAAAAACTCAAAATCCGGGTAAATATTGAAATTGTCAAAGTAGTTTTAAATAATTACTGCAATGACTCGAAAGTGGAGAAGAACACGAAAATTGCAGAAATCCCAAAGTGTTTCAGGAACCAGACAGAATAAGACCGAAGTCACGGCACTCGAGATCCAAAGTCAGGCCTTAACTCTCCACATGAACCGAACCCTAGTCATTTTTAGATCAGTCATACATTCAAGTCTGTACCAGTGCTCTGTGTGTGTGTGTGTGTGTGTGTGTGTGTGTGTGTGTGTGTGTGTGTGTGTATTTGCGAGCGCCTGCCTTCCTTTCTCACGTTTTCTGCACGAGTTTCACTTGAGCAATCGTCTTCATCTGTTGAATGGGAGTCTCCGCGCCGCCTCAGCACTCCTCATATGACTTAAATTTATCAAAGACACACACACGTGGCCGGGAGGAGCGCAGCACGGCCGATCTGAAAATATATGGCGAGACCGCGTGGGCATCAGTCTGGTGTGTCGGGGAGAGGCGCGGAGGGAGAGGGAGGAAAGGAGTCATTAGGTTTTTATCTTTTCATATATACATCTGAAAGGGTGACTAATTTTACTGTCAATGCCTCCCCCCCTCTCTCTCTCTCTCTCTCTCTCTCTCTCTCTCTCTCTCTCTCTCTCTCTCTCTCTCTCTATCTATCTATCTATCTATCTATCTATCTATCTATCTCTCTCTCTCTCTCTTTCCCAGACTTAGTTCAACATGTACTCATTTTATAAGGCAATTAAATTCTCATCCTCTTTTTATTTTTTATTAACCGAATTTATCATCCCCCACCCTCTCTGTCTCTCTCTCTCTCTCTCTCTCTCTCTCTCTCTCTCTCTCTCTCTCTCTCTCTCTCTCTCTCTCTCTCTCTCTCTCTCACAGACAAACACAACGCACAGAGTTAAGGAAGTAGGAAAGATTTATTGTGCAAAAGGAGCGATACACTTTACGCAGCATCGCACAGATAACACTCTCCTCCTGCAGACACAAGAACAGTTAGCTTTTTTAGACTTTTGTGAGGGAGGCTGGAGGAGGAGGATGAAGAAGAGGAGGAGAAAGAGGAGAGGGAGAAGGAGAAAGAGGAGGAGGGCGAGAGGAGCAAAAGGAGGAAATGCACACAACTTCTTTCCTTTTTTTTTTTTCAAGGGCAACAGCAAGGCAGCTCATCTGAGGACTCAACACTTTTCTGAGTCGTCCACACATGGCAGGGCACGACATGGCATTGTAATAGTCGTTCGTTACTTTTATGCCACCTCCCTCACCCTCACTCCTCACCCACACCCTCTCTCTCTCTCTCTCTCTCTCTCTCTCTCTCTCTCTCTCTCTCTCTCTCTCTCTCTCTCTCTCTCTCTCTCTCTCTCTCTCTCTCTCTTTCTCTCACTCCCTCTCTCTCTCTCTCTCTCTCTCTCTCTCTCTCTCTCTCTCTCTCTCTCTCTCTCTCTCTCTCTCTCTCTCTCTCTCTCTCTCTCTCTCTCTGACTGATGGTGGACTTTGCGTGTCCTTAGCTATGCACGCCTCGGTCTGCTGCGAAACTAGAAAGGATCTTACATTTTCTCTGTACGAATTCCAGAGAGAGTTGCCAGCACCCCTTAAGCAGTGGAGTGTGTGTGTGTGTGTGTGTGTGTGTGTGTGTGTGTGTGTGTGTGTGTGTGTGTGTGTGTGTGTGTGTGTGTGTGTGTGTGTGTGTGTGTGTGTGCGTGCGCTGAAAAGCCGAGTTGGGTTGTGCATATCCGTGAGCGTAGGCAGATGAAAGGCAAGCACGGAACATCGCTTACATAGGACAATAAAACTATGACACTGCAACTTAGGTAAACTTTCAGCAGGAAATTAATTCAGTGTTTTATTTCGTGCTTTATCTGAATCCAGCCACTCCCTCCCGCCAGCTTATTTATCATCTGCTTTTTGGTGACCCGTACACGCCAAAGACACACTGCCAACAAGACAAACTTCACATCACGTCACCCCGCCAACGCCCCCGTCAACTGTGGGGATGAAGAGCCGTGTTGGGTTTATGAAGAGGCTGCCGCTGGTAGTGGTGGTGGTGGTGATGGTAGTAACGGTGGTTATAGTATTAGTAATGGTATTGGCTGTGAAGTGGTGGGTGTGCATAAGCCAGTTAGAATTATAGGCTCTGGTGCGGATTGCAGCTCTTTAACCCTTGACCTAATGTTGTATTTCATTAATCTCTCTCTCTCTCTCTCTCTCTCTCTCTCTCTCTCTCTCTCTCTCTCTCTCTCTCTCTCATTTCCGTTAGTGCACTTTCAGCATCAGTTGGATAGCACGGGTGCCGCTGAATATCAATATAATTACGTGAATAACTGGCTCTAAACCTGAAATCACGGCGCCATCGTATAAGTGCGGCAGTGGTGCGGGAGGCAGTTGGTGCTCCGTTGCCAGTGTGTGAATGTGATGTTATTACTCGGTGAGTCTGTCCTGCCACTGGGAAACTACGCACTGTTATCCTCAATGGTCTTTACTCTCAATGGTTAAAAAAGAAAAAAAAGAAACGGTATATTATATAGTATAGGGAATGCAGGAGTACTGGAATTAATGTGTGAGGAATAGAACTTAATACACTGTTAGATTTAAGTATGGAGGTTCAGGTAGGACAATGGTGTATTAAGATATTGAGGCGCTATTTATAACATGCAGTGATGATGATAATTTTATAAGAGGTAATATGTGACAACGTAATTTTACACACTGATAGATTTCCGGTTATTCAGGACGCACAAAGGTACTCAGTCATAGTGCTGATGGCGGGCATTTCACATTACACGCTATTATTACCTGGACTAACTGCGTACAAATTTTACCTCCGGTCATAATCATCCGGGGACCACATTAGTTCTCATAATCCTAAATATAAGTAAGTAAAATGCTGTATTTTAATTGAGTCATGTAGTTTATTACCTTTTCTATCTCATAACAGGAAATCGCTATTAGAAGAGTGTATATTATAGACCTCTCAGCATTATCATAGTGGTAAAAGGTATATACTTAGTGGAGTTTAACTAAATGAAACAAAAAAAAAAGATTGTCCTACCAGAGAAGACAGCCTCCTTCCCCACTCTCTCTCTCTCTCTCTCTCTCTCTCTCTCTCTCTCTCTCTCTCTCTCTCTCTCTCTCTCTCTCTCTCTTTCTAACAAAGTAGCTCTAAGTGAATATTATCACTTTTCATCGCAACAAAGATACTTTTGAAATGCATTACCAAGAATATTTACAAGAAAAGAATAATAAGCAAAGTAATTAATGATATGAGGGGAGAGAGAGAGAGAGAGAGAGAGAGAGAGAGAGAGAGAGAGAGAGAGAGAGAGAGAGAGAGAGAGAGAGAGAGAGAGAGAGAGAGAGAGAGAGTGGGGAAGGAAACTGTCTTGTCTGGAGAATGACGATAAAGACTATGGTTTTAGTAACCCCCAATATCTGAAGGAGCAGTTCGGCAAAACGAGAACTGTCTATCATTTCCTTAAAGACATCACCAGCAGCAACCGGAATTTCGTGAGGCTCTGTGGGTAGGATGGAGGCTCCGATACAGCGGAAGTCCTTATACGCGTCAAGGCGAAATTCCAAAGACCTGTCTGAAGGCCTCCCACTGAGCAGTCCCGCGCAGCACAGCCAACATGAGCGGAAGTGCCCGTGTTTCACTGTTTCAATAATGTGTGAAATGTACGACACTGGCGTGCACACACGCACGCGCGCACACGCACGCACGCACGCACGCACACACGCACGCACGCACACATAGACTGTTTAATATGCTACAGCTGTATAGTATGAAAGTTAATGCACTTACTTGTCACAGTTTAGGCGTCTCCGAGTTAGTGAACCAATACATCCGCTCTTCTTGTATTATCAAACTTTGCATGCAGATATATTTCAGTTGCAAGATTGGGAAGTCTTAAAGAAATGTTCACTCAACAATTCTAGACATTGTTTGTTTAACAAAAATATATCTATCCAACCAGACGATGGGAGAGCAATAGATTATTTTTGTTTGCAGTGTTCCACGGTTATGAATAACGTTTATTTACATATTACTCGCATACTTAAATAATATAAGAAATACAAACTTTCTACTGACTTACTGGGTAAGTTATTTTTACTGCTAAGTCTCTGCTAAGAGAGTTAGTAGTCAATGTTTCACGCCTATGTGACGCAGGCGTGAAACATGACAGGGATTGGGCAAAGAGGATAGAGACAACACAAGAATACGCTAAATTGTTTAGTTCTAACCTGTAACAGTATGATGAAAAATGCAGTGCAGAAGCCGCAGGAAATATTTCATAAGTCAAGAGAACGACACTTGCTTTCAGTGTTGTTGTGTCACATGAGCACAACTTGCTTTACAGCGGGTCGCCTCATCCTATATTAATTAAGAAGAGACTGGCACCATGAGAATTCCCATGTAACTTGATTAGTACTGCGTGTGACAAACGTGTCCGCTATCTGAGGCTTGTTATGACTTCATGGGGCGATAGCTGAAGTCAGGGTGAGTTGTGAAGCACAGTTACCTTCCCTCCTCCAACCCCGCCCTACCTTACTCTAACTCTCCTGCCTTCCTCCCCTCCCTAGTCCCATGCCCCTCTTCCCAGCACTGTCACCTTCCTCTCCTCCCTCCTCCCTCTCTGCCCCACTACCCTGCCGCAGCCGCCCCATGCAGGTGTGGGAGTCAAGTCAATGAGGGTGATGGTATCGCATCCCTTTCTCCAACCCTTACCTTCCTCTCATGCTCTCTCCCTTCCTCCATTCCTTGCCTTCTTCACATGCTTTACTCCCTCTCTTCATCCCCTACCTTCCTCGCATACCCTTCTCCCATCTATCACATGCCTTCCTCTCCTGCTTTCCTCCATTCTCTGCCTTCCTTCCATGCTTTTCTCCATTTCTCCATTCCCTACCTTCCTCCCATGCCCTTCTCCCATATTCTATCCCATGCTTTCCTTTCTTGCCTTCCTTCACTCCCCAATCCCATGCCCTTCTTCCCAGCTCTGTCACCTTTTTCTCCTCTCTCCTCCCTCCCTGCCCCCTACCCTACCGCAGCCGCCCCGTGCAGGTGTGGGAGTCATTGGGATTGATGGTATCGCATAAGCGGTGAGCCAAAGCCGAAACTGGCAGGAAGGGAAATCAAAAGAAGAAACACAGGAGTAAAAATGGAAGTTACGTAGCTATCAGCGACAGGCCGCGAAGGTCAAGCAGAACAGCGGCTTGAGTGCACGAATGAAGATAATGTTTGCTTATAGTGTCTTCTAAAGTTATGAAAAGTGGAAGGTGTCTAATTTACTCTTGCACCGCATTAACCAAGAGTAATGCCATATTCCGCCACTTCCCAAAAGTTGCTTATATAAAGGAAATATGAAGATGAAAACATGAAAAAGAAAATCGCCAAGGCAACGGTGACGATGAGGAAGGAAAAGAAGAAAGGAGAAAGGAGTCTGAAAGAGAGGAGAAAGATGAGAAAGTGAAGAAAGTGCAGAGAGAGGAGCGTGAGGAAAGATGACGAGGACGAAGAGAGGAAGTGAGTGTAGATTGACTCCGTGGATCTGCTGCGTTGTGAGGCAGTGAGGCTCAGGTCTGTGTGTATGAAAAAGGCTCAAGATTTTGTTCAATTTCGAGGATTAAGTGGTTTGAAGTTTCTTCTCTCTCTCTCTCTCTCTCTCTCTCTCTCTCTCTCTCTCTCTCTCTCTCTCTCTCTCTCTCTCTCTCTCTCTCTCTCTCTCTCTCTCTCTCTCTCTCTCTCTCTCTCTCTCTCTCTCTCTCTCTCTCTCTCTCTCTCTCTGGCAGCATTCTATTGCTAAAGGTGGATAACCGCAGACTTTTATTCCACACAGTTCCCCCCTACCCCCCCAAACACACACACACACACACACACACACACACACACACACACACACACACACACACACACACACACACACACACACACAGAGAGAGTACGAAAAAAGCTGCCATGTAAAATTACCATAATCTGAGATGACATTGCCACCAAGATTTGGTCGCCAGAAATGTTTACATACGAGGGGCTAGGTTGACTTTAACAATAGCTAAAATAAATATATCTTTCTATACTTAAACCTAGGCATTTTATAGAATAGTTATGTGTATATCTTATCTTAGGAAATATCATATGGAGAGGAGCCACTTTACGGTAAGAAATACACACGAACCTACACACACACACACACACACACACACACACACACACACACACACACACACAAAGGCTCTATCAAGTATGCAAATGAGAAGGGAAGGTAATCAAGGAGCCACACGTTTGTGAGAATACGAAAAATGGAGACGAAGAAAAGAAGCCATCTCTCCCTGACTGAAAGCGAAGAAACTTATCTGACTAACCTTGACTGTAATGTGTCGTGTTTTTCCCCACCGCCTTCCCTACACGCGGTACATATCTTTATATATGGTTTTCCTCGCCACAGATAAAGTAGGAGATACTGTAAAATTATGGTGAGAGTGTGATTGTTATTTCATGGGTAATTTTGCATTCAGAGATATACTGTAGTAGTGCGCTGGGTAGTGTGTGTGTGTGTGTGTGTGTGTGTGTGTGTGTGTGTGTGTGTGTGTGTGTGTGTGTGTGTGTGTGTGTGTGTGTGTGTGTGTAGGAACAATGAAATATGTCCTCCGTATCAGCTTTACTCTCTGGTACACGATCTCATAATCTGGCAGAATGAGACAAAATTCGGACAAGAAAGTGTAATTAAGATGATGACGATGACGCTGGTGATTTACAGATTAATGGTGCTGGTGATGAAAATAATGATAGTGATGATGATGATGATGATGATGATGATGATGATGATGATGATGATGATGATGGTGGTAAGGATGATGCGGAGAAGAAGAAGAAGAAGAAGAAGAAGAAGAAGAAGAAGAAGAAGAAGAAGAAGAAGAAGAAGAAGAAGAAGAAGAAGAAGAAGAAGAAGAAGAAGAAGAAGAAGAAGAAGAAGAAGAAGAAGAAGAAGAAGAAGAAGAAGAAGAAGAAGAAGAAGAAGAAGAAGAAGAAGAAGAAGAAGAAGAAGAAGAAGAAGAAGAAGAAGAAGAAGAAGAAGAAGAAGAAGAAGAAGAAGAAGAAGAAGAAGAAGAAGAAGAAGAAGAAGAAGAAGAAGAAAAAGGAGAACAACAACAACAACAACATGAACACCACTAACAACAACGACACCACGATCAACAACAACAAACTACTACTACAACAACTACTACTACATCTAACCCGAAGGCATTATCAAAATAAAAAATCTGTTCTGTCCTGTTCATGCGTCGGGCGATAAGCCAGATATCCTAAGAACAATTGACCGAGAACAGAAGCCTCGCGAGAGACAAAAGACGTGATATTACTACTAAAACTACTAGTACAATTTATACAACTATTACCAACAACAACAAGAACAGCGTAATAATAATATATTTGGAATAACTGAAAGGTCCAGGGCCGTGGCAGAGGGAGAGAGGAGGCGGGACAAGCCCTTTAGGTGGAGGAGTGATGGCCGGAGGGAGTGGGGGAGGGTGCGGTCAGGGGCTGCGGTGGAGGGTGAGCCGCAGGACACCCAACACCCACCCGCAAGTCAGCCCAGGTGTGCCCGCCTCACCTGGCAGACAAGCTTAATTACGGTCTCTCTCTCTCTCTCTCTCTCTCTCTCTCTCTCTCTCTCTCTCTCTCTCTCTCTCTCTCTCTCTCTCTCTATGATTCATATTAATATTTTACAGCTTAACAGTTTTATTGGAACTTTCATTATGTGTTCGTCATCCTCCTCCTCCTCCTCCTTTTTCTCTTCCTCCTTCTCCTCCTCGTCCTCCTCCTCCTCTTCCTCCTCTTAGTCATTCTACTCATCCGCCTCTTCGTCATTGCTATCCCATCCCTCCCCCTTTATTTCAGGATGTGCTTCTGTTTGCTCTTCTTTTGCTTTTCTTTATATTCTTCCTCCTCCTTTCCCTTTCTGCTTTCCATCTCCTCCTCCTCCACTTTCTCCATCTGCTTCCATCTCCTCCGTTTCCTCCACCTGCTTCCATCTCCTTCCTCCTCCATTATACATACAAAAACGAAGCACCGTACCTTAGAAGTGGTTTCTCCTTCCCCTGCTTTTGTTTACACCACACGAGGCGTCCCATCTCTCTCCCCCTGAACACAAAACACCGTTCACTGCGGAGGCGCAAAGTTTTTAAAAGCATTTTCTGGTGTTTAACGCTTTATGTATGGAAAGTAGGTAAAAAAAAAAAAAACCGAGGGGTGAAAAGGAAGCCTTACGGAATATTCACCAATGGAAAATTATTCTCAAGTAGATGAAAATGTCTGTGCAAGAATACCTGAGGAAAATTGAATTGACGCCACATGCGAAACGAAGAGCAAAGGAATATTAGAGAGCGATAAAGGCGGATATTCAGGGAGGGGAAGAGTACGTAATTTTGGGAGAGATAGCAAAAGAGAAAAAGGAGGAAAAGACGCAACATGTAATGCAACAGCAATGGTACAAGGAATAAGTAGTAAGAGAGAGAGAGAGAGAGAGAGAGAGAGAGAGAGAGAGAGAGAGAGAGAGAGAGAGAGAGAGAGAGAGAGAGAGAGAGAGAGAGAGAGAGAGAGAGAGAGAGAGCGGACGTAAGGGCTGCGGGTAAGGAAGCTTCCCAAACCCTCCCTTCCCCTCTTCTCCCCGTTCCCTCCCCTCCCTTTCACATCCCCACGCGGTCCGGTCTGTCAAGTGTCGATCACATCTCGTTCTGGGTTAGGCGGCGTCTTTCTCCCTTTCCCCCCTTCCCTCCCTTCCCCTGTGCAGCCCATGTCCCCTCTTCCTTGACGTCCCTCCCCTGCTACCCACCAGTGTACCTCCTAACCCAGAGTGAGGTGTAGGAGGGGATGAAGGGGCAGCCACAACATCCCTCGTAGCGTGGCGTGGCGTGGTGTCCTCATCTCACACCCACAAACCCTCCTTGATAGAGCCATTATGCTGCCTGTCTGTTGACTCGTCTGTTCATTTTCAGGGCTTGTCACTGCGATAAAACTTACCACCAAGGGGAATGATTGCTGCTGATACTGCTGTTGCTACTTCTGTTACTATTATTGCTGCTATTGCTGCTACTACTACTATTGCTATTGGTGGTGCTACGGGGTACGAATGCTGATGATGGTAGTGATAATGTTGGTATTTTTACTGCTGGTGATATTGTTGCTGCTGTTATAATCATTATTACTATTGTTACCACTACTGCTACTCGTATTACTATTATAACAACACCAACAACAACCACTACTACCATCACTACTACTACTACTACTACTACTACTACTACTACTACTACTATTACTACTACTACTACTACTAATACTAATACTACTACTACTATAAACAGCAGAATCTACATCACCCTCTGTTAACTCCTCCTGGTGGTAAGTGTTGTTGCTGCTAGGAACAATAGACTGAAATGACAGATGGGAAAGATGAACAGACACATAGCTGCGTTTTATTCCAGTCAGTGTGTGTGTGTGTGTGTGTGTGTGTGTGTGTGTGTGTGTGTGTGTGTGTGTGTGTGTGTGTGTGTGTGTGTGTGTGTGTGTGTGTGTGTGTGTGTGTGTGTGTGTGTGTGTGTGTGTGTGTGTGTGTGTGTGTGTGTGTGTGTTGGATCTCATGTTACACAAACGGTACTACAGCCTTAGTTGAGTTAAGAAGCAATTTACTCGTAACTTCATTCATACGAAACCAAGAAAGTAACGAAACGAGTATAATTGATATTACAATTTTACCAAATGATAAAAAAAAAAATCCTACATTTCCTTCTTCCTCATTCCATAAAAGAACTGAAAATTTAATAACACTATGATTTAAAAAAAAAAAGTCCTTCCTGCTGAATGAAGACAAAATAATCCCTACATTTCCTTTGGCTGAATTCCGATACTTTTCTTCTCTTCTCCTATGAGCATTTCTATACGTACAGTATTGAAAGCTCCCAAATTGCTGTGATAAGCGTAATGGCCGAAGGTTACTGCTTCCTGCATTGCCCATTTGCTTAAGTGGGTCATTGAGTTTTGGGTCAAAGGAATAGTTTAAGCAAATTTCAAACACTCTTGCCTTTAATGGGTCGCCCGTGTCCGAAGGTAGTACTGTTATTATTGTCATTACCATTGTTACTATTATTACTATTCTTAAAGCAGATACAGAGATACAGAAGGGTGAACTAACAGCATCATTTATTCTTATTTCTCCAAATGTAATCACTAGCACTATCTGAAAAGTTGGTGGCATTGTAGTGTAATCATTGTGATAGTAGTAGTAGCAGTAGTAGTAGTAGTAGTAGTAGTAGTAGTAGTAGTAGTAGTAGTAGTAGTAGTAGTAGTAGTAGTAGTAGTAGTAGCAGCAACAGCAGTAGTAGTAGTAGTAGTTGTTGTTGTTGTTGTTGTTGTTGTTGTAGCAGAAGCAATAGTGATAGTTAGAGATAAATCACAATAGTGCTAAAATAACAATGAAACTATCTCAAATAATAAGTGAGAGAGAGAGAGAGAGAGAGAGAGAGAGAGAGAGAGAGAGAGAGAGAGAGAGAGAGAGAGAGAGAGAGAGAGGCCACAACAGACCTTGCCATCCTCACCAGTGACTTAACCTATGACTGCCAAGAAGGTGGTGGTGGAAGAAAAAGACAGCAAAGCAGAAAGCTCTCTCTCCACACTCCACTCCTTCTGGTGAAAGCCATAGAGGAAACAGATATAAATAAATACCTTACAGGGTTAAACAGGTAAAAATGCGTAGGAAATTTTACATAAAAGAATGAAAATAGATTAAATGAGGTGAACCCTATTTCTTGTGGGTAAGGACAGTCATTTTTAAGAAACACTGATAGCCGGGAATTTGAGGTAAAAATATAAATCAAAACGGCATTTAAAAGTCTACAGTATTACAGTCTATCAAGTTTCGAGAATGCTGACTCCATAGGTTGATGACTCGATTGAAAAAAAAATAAATAAATAATAAAATAAATGAATTCTTTGTTTCATGAGAGGTGAATTATTTCCCAAGAATTTTGCAACCGTTTCTTCGTGTGTAGTTTAAAAAGTCCATCGTGAAATACTGCAGTTCGTGTAATCAATGCCTTTGATGAATTTATCTAAGTCGCTCGTAATATGATTTATTTCTTAGGCTTGGTATAATTTTTGTTACTCTACGCTGTTTCGTTCAACTTTATCTATGTCTTGTGCTCGAATGCAATAATCCAAAAGGAGACGGACCAAGGAGTTATACAGAGTGAAGATCATATCTTTAGATTTATATTCAAATGATCTACTGATTGGGTTGCTTATTTTTAATAATTTTCTTTACGATTTCTGAATATTGTTGGGTAGGTTTTAGGCTGCGATATTGTTACTTCTATATCAATTTTGCTATCTACACTTTTTAAGTTGGGTACCATTCATAACATACTTTGATTTCCCGTTTCGATATTATATATAAAACAGTTTACACTTTTCAACATTAAAGCTCATTTACCAAGTTTGTCCCCGCTCAGAGAACTTGTCTAGATTTAGAGAGAGAGAGAGAGAGAGAGAGAGAGAGAGAGAGAGAGAGAGAGAGAGAGAGAGAGAGAGAGAGAGAGAGAGAGAGAGAGAGAGTATAATGGTTAATGGGTAGGGTCGCGATGTAAATTAATCCCCCAAAACTCGGTCCGTGGCCGCTGTTTGGTTATTCTTTCGTGGTGTGTGGATGAATAAAAAGGTGATAAAGGGGAAGTAATGGAATAAAGGGGACAAAAGAAGGAGCAGCGGAACAGGAAGGAAGGGGAAAGGAGGATGAAGGGGAGCAGAAGTAGGAAGAGAAGGAGGAGGAAACAGTAAGAAGAGGAGGAGGACCAGGCAGCATTATTACTTTTGTCTAAACAGTCAAAGATACTTGGATTATTTCATTTCATCTCTCTCTCTCTCTCTCTCTGAACGTTCGTGTCGACAACAATATGAGCCCATTTCCGCCACACACACACACACGCACACACACACAATGAACGTGGAAATACCGATGTTCCAACCATATTTTCTTCGCGTGTGGGTGGAAGGTTGGTTGGGTAAGAGGTAAAGGAAGGGAGGCAGACGGAGAGAAGTGAGGGATGGTGCCGGAGGAAGGGAGAGATGGCGGAATGGGTAGGACAGGCCACTAACCACAATACCCCTCCTCCTCCTCCTCCTCCTCCCCCTCCTCCTCCTCCTCCTCCTCCTCCTCTTCCTCGTCCTCGCAGAGCCCCGCACGTGGCGTTTCCCTTGATTTATGACTTCATTAATCGATACACTATTCAAGCAAAGACTCAGGCGCGGTGAATTAATCGCGGATCAGCTCAGAGATTTACGGCGTGGTGTGATGTGATGCCGCAAAGAGAGAGAGAGAGAGAGAGAGAGAGAGAGAGAGAGAGAGAGAGAGAGAGAGAGAGAGAGAGAGAGAGAGAGAGAGAGAGAGAGAGAGAGAATGGGAGGGGAAGTGGATGACATAGGAAGATAAAAAGTCGGCCGGGAGGAGATAGTACCCGAGACTCGACCAGGGCGGGAGTAAGTGGACTAAATTGACAAGACTTGTGGGTGAAAGAGAAAACGGTGTGTGTGTGTGTGTGTGTGTGCACCGCGACCAAACTCCCACGGGCGAGGGAATAATTGTTTTCATTGGCCGGCAAACCCGACTCCAACTCCCATAGGATCCCGGCCCCCTACGAGTCAGTCCCCCACCGCCCGTATGTTCATTATTAGCAGCTCAATGAGGGTGAGATATGGGGAGTGAGGGGAGCACTCAACGAGGAAGGGAGGGAGGGAGGGTAGAGGTGGGTAAAAGGGGAGGAAAGAATGCGCAGAAGTGTCGCGCAGTGGAGAGGGGGTGCCGGAGGGAGGGAGTGCGGGGTGAGAACTGTCCGAGTCTGAGGAATGGATGATAGTTCCTCGCGGGCTGCCGAGCGACCAGCATCCCCCGAGGCGGTGCGCTGTTACCTCGCTTCTCCTGTGTGTGTCCGGAACGAGATACCAGAGCGAAACCCGGCGTGTAATTCGAAAGGTTGTTCATTTTAGTGTCGAAACAGTTCATAAGTTATCTCAGTGTGTGTCCGTGTGTATGTGTGAGTGACGATGTAAAAAGAAGACCTTAGGGCATTCAGAAAAAAAAGACCTACTGCAAAATATGAATGAAGCGTAATCAGTGAGTGACGAAACTGGTGGTGATGGTGGACGTGGTGGTGGCGGTGAATGGTGACAGTGATGCTGGTAGAGGTGGTGGTAGTAGTGATGCCAGTCGTGGCTGACAGTGAATTATTGATATATTTGACATCAGAGTGCGCGTGTGTGTGTGTGTGTGTGTGTGTGTGTGTGTGTGTGTGTGTGTGTGTGTGTGTGTGTGTGTGTATCCTCGTGGTGACCTTGAGAGGCAATAACAATGAGATGTGGTCCTAGTTAAGTCCCCTGACGAAGCTCAGTGAGGGAGCGACGGCCGGAGAGGGCGTGGTGGCAAGATCCCAACCGTGACCCGACCGGAACACATGGGCCACACTCATCCCCCATTACCGGTGCATTCCACTGATGTTCCGTGACTGACACCGGAAGCATCGGCACCCTCCCTGGCCTCCTATGCGGGGACCTGCTGAAGGTGCGAACTGCAAACTGTAATGCTCCCTCCGCTGGCCCCTGCTGAGCATAGCAGTAGATTGAGGTTAACGTGTTGGTGCTCTTCGCCACACACACACACACACACACACACACACACACACACACACACACACAGACGTGCAGTTTGGCTAACACCGAATTTCATCGAGTTGGTCAATTTTTGCCAGCTTTTTTTCTTTTTCTTTTTTTTTTTTTTGTGCAGCCATCCGTCCATCGCTGACTGGGTAGTGGTGATTCACGATATAAAATTAGGGATGTTGGTTGTGTGGGCGTGTTACTCTGGCGGATAGGAGAGGGGCGGGGCTGGGCGGGGTGAGTTAGGTTAGGTAGTCAGTGGCGGCGGTGGTTGGTGGTGTGAGTGACAACCATAAACGACA
>NC_087160.1:14385000-14387500 GCF_035594125.1 Scylla paramamosain
GAGAGAGAGAGAGAGAGAGAGAGAGAGAGAGAGAGAGAGAGAGAGAGAGAGAGAGAGAGAGAGAGAGAGAGAGAGAGAGAGAGACGACAAAATTGAGAGACATCGAGCACACAGGTCATACAGTTCACGCTATAGTGTTCATAAGAACATAAGAACATAAGATATAAGGGAAGCTGCAAGAAGCGGCCAGGCTTACACGTGGCAGTCCCTGTATGAAACACACCTACCTATTTCCATCTGTTATCCCCATCCATATACTTGTCTAATCTTCTCTTAAAGCTCTCTAGTGTCCTAGCACTAACTACATGATTACTGAGTCCGTTCCACTCATCTACCACTCTATTTGAGAACCAATTTTTTTCCTATCTCCTTCCTAAACCTAAATTTTTTAACCTTGAACCCGTTATTTCTTGTTCTACCCTGGCTGCTGATCCAAAGAATTTTGCTTACATCTCCCTTGTTATAACCCTTATACCACTTAAAGACTTCTATCAGGTCCCCTCTTAACCTACGTCTCTCTAGAGAATGTAAATTTAACAGCTTCAAGCTCGCCTCGTAAGGAATACTCCTCATCCCCTGTATCCTTTTAGTCATTCTCCTCTGTACTGATTCTAATAGACCTATATCTTTCCTGTAATGTGGGGACCAGAACTGCACCGCGTAGTCTAGATGAGGTCTGACCAGCGCCAAGTATAACTTTAATATTACTTCCGGCCTTCTACTTTTAACACTCCTAAAAATGAATCCTAGTACCCTATTTGCCTTGTTTCTGGCTTCTATGCATTGTTTCCCCTAGACGGAGTTCAGAGCTAACTATAACTCATAAATCTTTCTCGTACCCTGTACCTACCAGAGTTTGGTTGTTTAATGTGTACCTATTATGTGGGTTTCCTCTACCTACGCTAAGCACTTTGCATTTATTGATATTAAATTGCATTTGCCATCTATCCGTCCATTCATTCATTCTATCTAAGTCTGCCTGCAAGGCGATGTCATCCTATTCTGACCTAATTAATCTACCTATCTTTGTGTCATCCGCAAATTTACTAACATCACTACTAATTCCACTATCAAAGTCATTGATATATATTAGAAATAACAATGGCCCTAATACTGATCCCTATGGCACCCCACTAATTACATGACCCCACTCGGATTTCGAGCCGTTTATTACCACTCTCTGTCACTCGCAACTCGCCGCGGGAGCGTAGCAATGTTACGTATACTATTTTGAGGACTAACTGTGGTCACCTCACCGGGAATATAAATGAAAGGCATTTTTTCGACCACTGAAGAAAAAATGTAGGTGAAAAATACGAGATTACCTTCACACACACAAAACTAAGGCAAAGTTTTGACTCGGCAGAACAAAAATTCATCAGTAACACAAGCACGTCTCTCTCTCTCTCTCTCTCTCTCTCTCTCTCTCTCTCTCTCTCTCTCTCTCTCTCTCTCTCTCTCTCTCTCTCTCTCTCTCTGCTTCCTGCCTTCACTCAGTTGTGTCACTCTGAATGAAACTAACAGAGGAATAAAAACAAAACAATAAAAGATGCATTTGTCTTAATTCAGTCAACTCGCAAAAAAAAAACTATTTTGATGATGATAATGATAATAATAATAATAATAATAATAATAATAATAATAATAATAATAATAATAATAATAATAATCGCAATAATGCATGCGATACTTAAGTTAAGCAAGTAATTTTGAAATTCTCACGCAGTACTACGCATAAGGGGAGAGAGAGAGAGACAGAGTGAGAGAGAGAGAGAGAGAGAGAGAGAGAGAGAGAGAGAGAGAGAGAGAGAGAGAGAGAGAGAGAGAGAGAGAGAGAGAGAGAGATGAGCCAAAAGGAAGTTGAGGGAACAGAGAATGAAAGAGAGGAGGAAGGCATGAAGAGGGCGGAAAGGCTGAGGGTGTGTGGAAGGTCAAGGCTTCAGTTCAACGTTAAACGGCCAACAAAACACTCCCATCTAGACAGTATTAAAATTCCTGAGCATTTAGGTGTGTGTTCTGTCTGCATAATAGTTTAACATGTGTATACGTAAAGTTTTGGGTAGTATACTTGGAGAGAGAGAGAGAGAGAGAGAGAGAGAGAGAGAGAGAGAGAGAGAGAGAGAGAGAGAGAGAGAGAGAGAGAGAGAGAGAGAGAGAGAGATTTGTCAGAGAACTATATTAGTTTTGTTTTGTCATAATTTTTTTTCTTTTGAAGCGAGAGTTTTAACTATGTGTGTGTACGAGTATATGACTGTGTGTGTGTGTGTGTGTGTGTGTGTGTGTGTGTGTATTTACTTGTATACATATATATATATATATATATATATATATATATATATATATATATATATATATATATATATATATATATATATATATATATATATATATATATATATATATATATATATTATATATAAATTTTACACAGTCGTCTGTATGTATGCAAGATCTGACTGAAGCTCTTGCAGTCCTGTGTGTGTGTGTGTGTGTGTGTGGG
>NC_087160.1:14395000-14410000 GCF_035594125.1 Scylla paramamosain
TTCTTTCATTTTCTTCTACAATCAAGTTTCTTTAATGTTCTTTATTTCATCTACTTCCATTTATTCCGTATCTATTTATTAAAAAAAAAATTTTTTATTTATTTTTGTTTCAAGTCAAAACAGTAAGCGGGTGATTTTATTTATTTTCCTCCGTTTTAGGTTTCTTTTTCGCTTGTATTAATCCTTTATCCCATTATGTTTTTCAGTATACGTTATCATTTCATGTTTATGTATTTTTTTTCATTAATTCTCTTAACAACATGTGTATTATTTTTATTATTATTTTTTTAATTCATATTCCTCCTCCATTCAATTCTTTTCTTTTTTTTTTTGTTTTACCCAATGAGCATTATCCTTTCGCGCACAATTTCTCCTTCACTTTTTTTTTCTAGCCTTCACGTTTTTTTTTTTTTTTGTCTCGTAAAAGCTTCACTACATATGTTTTCATCTTTCCTCATTTATCTGTTATGCACTTTATTCATTTCATTAGTTCGCTATCCTTTCCAGCTTCATTTATCTGTATTTTTCTTTGCTTCCCATTACCACTTTTTATCTTATTTTGTTCATCCCCTCATTATTTTCATTATACATATATTTTTCAATATTCAGTCATTTAAAACATCCTTTGTCTCTACCGCTCATTATGTCAATCAATAATTAGATATATATTTTTTTTATTTAATGTTTTAATAATCCTTTTTTCCACAGCATTCGTTTTTATACCATTTAATCTCATCAATCCTTTCCACAAAAGCTTTATGCGCTTTCACAAAATGATAATTAAATATAATTACGAATCACTTTCTCTTTTTTCTCATAACTATTTTTCTCCATCATCCTTTCAGCGGAGTATTTTAAAGTCCTGCAAAATCACGTACCTAATTGGCTACACCTCTAAAAAATTGTCTTAATGATGCTAATTTTCTAGAAACCTCAACGAAAAAAAGTAGCGAGACCAAATTATCTTCGAATTACGATCACGTGAAACAAAAAGATGAAAAGAAAGAAGAATCTGAAAATAGTGACGTAATGCTGCGAGAAAGAGAGAGAGAGAGAGAGAGAGAGAGAGAGAGAGAGAGAGAGAGAGAGAGAGAGAGAGAGAGAGAGAGAGAGAGAGAGAGAGAGAGAGAGAGAGAGAGAGAGATAAAACACACACACACACACACACACACACACACACACACACATAAGAACATAAGAAACAAGGGAAGCTGCAAGAAGCGACCAGGCTTACACGTGGCAGTCCCTGTATGAAACACACCTACCTATTTCCATCTGCTATCCCCATCCATAAACTTGTCTAATCTTCTCTTAAAGCTCTCTAGTGTCCTAGCACTAACTACATGATTACTGAGTCCGTTCCACTTGTCTACCACTCTATTTGAGAACCAATTTTTTCCTATCTCCTTCCTAAACCTAAATTTTTCAAGCTTGAACCCGTTATTTCTTGTTCTACCCTGGTTGCTGATCCTAAGAATTTTGCTTACATCTCCCTTGTTATAACCCTTATACCACTTAAAGACTTCTATCAGGTCCCCTCTTAACCTACGTCTCTCTAGAGAATGTAAATTCAACAGCTTCAACCTCGCCTCGTAAGGAATACTCCTCATCCCCTGTATCCTTTTAGTCATTCTCCTCTGTACTGATTCTAATAGACCTATATCTTTCCTGTAATGTGGGGACCAGAACTGCACCGCGTAGTCTAGATGAGTATAACAAGTATAACTTTAATATTACTCCCGGCCTTCTACTTTTAACACTCCTAAAAATGAATCCTAGTACCCTATTTGCCTTGTTTCTGGCTTCTATGCATTGCTTCCCTAGACGGAGTTCAGAGCTAACTATAACTCCTAAATCTTTCTCGTACCCTGTACCTACCAGAGTTTGGTTGTCTAATGTGTACCTATTGTGTGGGTTTCCTCTACCTACGCTAAGCACTTTGCATTTATTGATATTAAATTGCATTTGCCATCTATCCGTCCATTCATTCATTCTATCTAAGTCTGCCTGCAAGGCGATGGCATCCGCTTCTGACCTAATTAATCTACCTATCTTTGTGTCATCCGCAAATTTACTAACATCACTACTAATTCCACTATCCAAGTCATTGATATACATTAGAAATAACAATGGCCCTAATACTGATCCCTGTGGCACCCCACTAATTACATGACCCCACTCGGATTTCGAGCCGTTTATTACCACTCTCTGTTGCCTGTCACTAAGCCATGACCCTATCCAGCCTAACACCTTCCCATCTATCCCGTGTGCCCTAACCTTTCTCAGGAGCCTTTGATGGGGTACCTTGTCAAATGCTTTACTAAAGTCCAGATATAAGATATCATAACTATCACCATTATCTACTGCCTCGTACACCCTACTGTAAAAACTTAACAAGTTTGTCAGGCAAGACTTCCCCTTCGTGAAGCCATGCTGTGACTGTGACACACACACACACACACACACACACACACACACACACACACACACACACATCAACAATCTGTCACTTTCATGATATTCCTCCTTCCTTCATTTATCTATTTCCTTCTTCATTCCTCTGTTCTATTTCCTTTATCATCTCTCCTTCTCTCACTCATTACACTACTGCTACATAGGAGAGAGAGAGAGAGAGAGAGAGAGAGAGAGAGAGAGAGAGAGAGAGAGAGAGAGAGAGAGAGAGAGAGAGAGAGAGAGAGAGAGAGAGAGAGAGAGAGAGAGAGAGAGATTATATCAAATTCTCGCAAGGCCTGTGTTGATCTGGAATCATCTCGGTAACCTTAGGAGGGAACGAAGGAAGGAAGAACGCGGGGGGATGGGAAGGAAGAGGAGAGGAAAAGGAGGTGAGAGTGAGTGGAGGCTGTGTGAAGAAAAATAGGTCAAGGAGGAGAAAAAAGGATAGCAGAGGAGAAAAAGGATGAGTAGATGTTGGTGAAGAAATAATGGAGACGATGAAGGAGGAGGAGGAGGAGGAGAAGGAGAAGATGGGGATGTGGATATTTTCTTCAACACACACACACACACAACGGGTATATATTTGCTCTGATAGAATTTGGAAAGACTCTGTTCCATTTCATAAGTTGAACAATCCTTTTGCAGAGAGAGAGAGAGAGAGAGAGAGAGAGAGAGAGAGAGAGAGAGAGAGAGAGAGAGAGAGAGAGAGAGAGAGAGAGAGAGAGAGAGAGAGAGAGAGAGAGGAATGTAATACTTTCCTAGTTTTCTTCTGTTATTTATTATTTAATCACATCCCTTAATTCTTTCTTTAATTCCTTTATCATCATCTATTTCCAGTTTATTTTGTTTTCCTATATACTTCGAATCCATCATTAGGTGAACACGAGGGCAGTTACTTATTCGTCTTCCTCCCTCTCTGTCTGTCTCTCTCTCTCTCTCTCTCTCTCTCTCTCTCTCTCTCTCTCTCTCTCTCTCTCTCTCTCTCTCTCTCTCTCTCTCTCTCTCTCTCTCTGGGGTACAATGTGATCCACTTCTGTGCTTGAAGTGGAGGGATTAGCCACGTCAAAGGAGGGAATTAGTGTTGTGGTGGTGGGAGGCTGCCGTGGAGGGTACAAGAGTGGTGGGAAGGGTAAGCAGAAGGAGAAGGTGCATGGGGAAGGAAGAAGGAAAGACAGAAGGGAGGAGTAAACGGTAGGACGGAAGGAGAGATTAATGGGAAAAGGTAAGCATAAGGTGAATGGGGAAAAACATAGAAGGGAAGACATAAGGGAAAAAAGAAAAAGAAAGGAAAGGAGAGATTAATGGAGAGCAAGTCATGCTTGGAATGACTTTTCATGTAGTTTTTTTAATTGTTTATTTGGGTGAAGTGCTTTATTTCTTGCTTTATTTAAGTTTTGTTTTGGGCTTGAAGATTTTATCACACACACACACACACACACACACACACACTAGAGGAGGTGAAGGTTAAGGGCATTGTGGTCAGTGGTCAAGAGTTCCGTCTTATGAAACCGTATAATCTCAAACTCCATCTGCCGTTCTCAATTTTTTCCTTACCGTGGTTTCTGTCTGCCTCACTTGCCGTACATTTTTAAATTATTTTCTGATGTGTTCCGAGTGTTTTCTCATTCTAAACATTTATCGCTTTCCTCTTCATATTTTTCTTCCAGTTCCCTTCCATCATCCTTCTCTTCCTCATTCCAAACGTTTCTCTCTTTCCTGTTTAAATTTTCCTTCGGTTTCCATCGTTCTTCTTTCTCATTCTTACCGTGCCCATTAATCATTTTAACTTTGCAGTAATTTCATTCATCTATTCTCCTTTCAATCATCTTTTATCTTCTCCACTAACTTTTAGCTCTCTTCATATTCCCTCCTTCAGTCTCTTTCCTATCCTTCCTCTTCACTTCCAATATTTAGAGTGATTATTTCTCTTTATATCGCATTTTCTTTTATTTATTGTTTCGACATTTATCTTGATCATGTTTGTTTTCTGCTCTGTAATCACTTCGTATCTTCTTCTCTTCCTCTTCCTTCTTCCCTTCCTTCTGCTTCTCTTCCTTTTATTTTTCTCTCGTCTTTTTCAGTATTATCTTTCTAGGTCTCCACTTCTATTTTGTCTTCGTCTTTTTCTTCTTTTCTTTATCGTTTTCTAATATTCGTTTTCTCTTCATGTAGATTTTCTTTTTCATTTTTTTTGTCTCTACCATCTCTCTCTTATGTCTTACTCCTTCCTTATCTTGTCTCTTATTTCCTAACTTCCTCCCTTCTTCTGCCTCCGCTTCAAAACAGATACCTCAGTTCTCATGCAGAGTGTGTGTATGTGTGTGTGTGTGTATAAGAGAGAGAGAGAGAGAGAGAGAGAGAGAGAGAGAGAGAGAGAGAGAGAGAGAGAGAGAGAGAGAGAGAGAGAGAGAGAGAGACCGGAACGAGGAGATGAAGAGATATCATTGAAAGAAAAGAAACAAAGACATGTGAAAAAAACACTTACATACATACTGAAAAAAAAGTATGTTGAGAGAGAGAGAGAGAGAGAGAGAGAGAGAGAGAGAGAGAGAGAGAGAGAGAGAGAGAGAGAGAGAGAGAGAGAGAGAGAGAGAGAGAGAGAGAGAGAGATAACGTAATCACCTCCAAAGAAACTTATGACACAAGCTTCACCAAGTTTGTTTGTCACGTGGTGTAATGATGTAATGATGCAATGCTGCGTATGAAGGTTATAAGCCATCCACCGCCCTCCAGCATTAACCGGCAGAGGCAGGTCGAGTAGATAATTTGCTTTGAACATATAAGATTTTATAAAAAAATAATTACATAAATAAAAAAAATAAAAAGATATTGATAAACAGCTTTACGTAACCTTCATAACTTGACTTCCCACTACCTCTCCTCCATCGGGAACTACCAAGCAGGAGTGAGCTGGCCAATGTTAGAGTTACTGGATTATTAATCTTGTACAGCACCAAAGGCCTAACAAAATATTAAAACATCAATATCTGTTCTACCCTCCATATTTTTTTTTTTTTCACTGTATATTAGAAGGGAATCGTTGAAATTTCATATTGATATTTTTTACATGTTAGAGAGACTAGGAAAACGGGAAAAAGGACAAGTAAAAACAAAAACTTTAAACAGCTCTGAAAATGAAACAGGAATGGAAGTAAAAGAAAAAGCCAAATTAGTTTGTTAGGATAAAATGATACTCGAAATTCCTGTAGGTCAACTCTTGGAAAGGTAAAGTACCGATAAATAACGTCATATAACTCCCATTACTTTTAACGGTTTTTTTTTTTTTTTCAGTGACGAACACTTAACAGAAATGTCAGGAGGAAAAAGAAGTATATTATATAAAGGATGGGTTCTTGTTTTTTTCTTTTATACTATGTAGCGCACAGATACACACCCACCACCAACCCACGAACACACACACACACACACACACACACACACACACACACACACACACACACACACACACACACACACACACACACACAAAGGGAAAAAGATAACGTAGAACATGCATTACTACATGACACGTGCACACTGGGCTGAAAGCATGAAAGTCTGCTTTGTAATACTCCACTCACTTTTACACTCCAATCAATTCTATCTCACTTTTTCCCTCTCTCTTTCACATCTACTATTTATGACTCACTCTTATGACATGCTTAGCACAGATTTATTCCATTTATTTTCTTACAACTTTACTTCTGCTGGCACTACTACTATAACCACCACCACTACCACCACTACTACTGCTA
Source organism: Scylla paramamosain (assembly GCF_035594125.1). Classification (NCBI taxonomy): domain Eukaryota; kingdom Metazoa; phylum Arthropoda; class Malacostraca; order Decapoda; family Portunidae; genus Scylla; species Scylla paramamosain. Next base: position 14,401,210 of record NC_087160.1, read on the forward strand.
CTATTACTACTACTACTACTACTACTACTACTACTACTACTACTACTACTACTACTACTACTACTACTACTACTACTACTTTAAATGGAGGCGAATACCAACACGACCAAGAATTTGAGGAAGGAAGGATAATGTTATGATTACATAGGGAAACGCGACTCTTTTAGAAACTAAATTACGTAAAAACTCTTTATTGTTCTTTCTCCGACTCTAGAGAGAGAGAGAGAGAGAGAGAGAGAGAGAGAGAGAGAGATTAAGACAAACTGGCACAGACATCTAAACACACGGCCAGATATCCAGACAGGGAAAAAAAAGTAAAAAAAAAAAAAAAACGTCTATGGCTAAAAGAGGAAGAGCGTCGAGAGCCAGACCAGCAAAGGAGCACAGAGCACGAAATAACAATGTTCATTAAGCACCAAAAAATAAAGGAAAACATAGCGGCCAATAATAACAGGCAGGACGCGTTAAATAAAAAGCCAGACGACGCACAAAGGAAAACACTAAAAAGACCCTCTGAAAAATAAAAGGAGAACCAAGACAAGACGCGGAGAAACACCACGAGGACCTGCAGGAATACCAGACTTCATTTAACACTCTCTGTATCACGACATCGGTTTAATTTCATCCTATAAGACTAAAAATTAAAAATCATATCCGTCGTAATGAAGGCATTGAAAATTATCTCTAGTTATTCATCCACTACTATTATATCTCCCTTTACTTGCTTTTCACGAATAACAAAAGATTTCGTGAAGCTCGGAACGTGTCTCTACTTTTAAAATGGGAAATTTTGCAGGAACTGAAGATGTGCAAGTATTATGATGTTTTATTCAAGACGAATCACAAGATAAGGTAGTCTCGCTTCCTTGTCTTCTGGGTACGAAATAATCATACACCGATGACTATGGGTTCCAGATTGTGTGTTGGTGAATGGGAATACAGGAGAGGGAAAATTTAGTACTGAGAAACGACCGAAAATAAGTTACTAGAAGAGGTTGGGTCTATCTGCCATGCTATTGTAGGAATTAAAAGGTCAAGAATAAAAGGAGGAAAAGTATCTCAAAGATCATGAAGAAAAGAGGAAAAGTATCTAAACAGCTTCTTCGAAAAATTACAGTAATCTTTTCATTTCTTCAGACTGCCACTAGTGTAGCTGCTTTATCCTGCAACACTAATAATTATATATATATATATATATATATATATATATATATATATATATATATATATATATATATATATATATATATATATATATATATATATATATATATATATATATATATATATATATATATATATATATATTGTTGTAGGATACAGCAGCTACACTAGTGACAATCTAGGAAGTGAAAAGGTTAACAATTATATAAAAAGGATATTCTTGTGAATTATTTTTCCATAATGAACACTCAAAATAATTCTCTGGTGACTTTGATAAGAGCAAATCTTTCATTGGGCGGAAAAAATAAAATAAAATAAAATAAAAACGTGAAAAAATGTACTTTTAGAGCAAGCACTCTCTGATTATATAAAAGAAAAAAAGACTAAGCCTCTTTAAAAAGCATGTAGGGTTACTGAAATGCTTGATGATATACGCAAAGCTACAAGTGAGACGCAAGCAACACTGTTGTTGATGCTCCGCAGTCAGAAATAAAATATCATAAGAAAATATCATTGTCATATTCAGTAATTAAATCCAAAAATGTCAATCAGTGACTTTCATTCGTATAATTTCCAGTAAAGGCTGAGGAAACTTTGAAAAAAATTATTATCATTTCATTACAGCAATATGTTCATTAGAACAATGGGAGAACTGCACTGTGACCTATTATTTTCTATGATTACTTTTACATTAATATTACGTGATTATGATGGCAGCAGCAACACCAACAGTAGCAATAGTAGAAATAGTAGTAGTAGTAGTAGTAGTAGTAGTAGTAGTAGTAGTAGTAGTAGTAGTAGTAGTAGTAGTAGTAGTAGAAGTAGTAGTAGTAGTGGCAGTAGCGGTAGTAGTAGTAGTAGTAGTAGTAGTAGTAGTAGTAGTAGTAGTAGTAGTAGTAGTAGTAGTAGTAGTAGTAGTAGTAGTAGTAGAAGTAATTGCACAAGCAACAGCTCCAACAGCAGAATCTCTTAGTAGTATTTTCTTTCTAAAATTACATTTCCCCCAAGATTCTATGGTCATTCTTCTCCTCCTCCTCCTCCTTCTCCACAAGTGGTTTGTTACAGCTCCACAAGACTCTATGGTCATTCTCCTCCTCCTCCTCCTCCTCCTCCACACGTGGTTTGCTACAGCTGCATTCTCATCATTTTCCTCTTTCGTCATTAACACACCATTACATAACCATCCCCACCACCACCGCAACCACCACCACCACCACCACCACCATTATAACTACACCTCACCACCACCACTACTTCCATCAATATCGTTCTACCACCATCACAACCACTATCACTATTCATCAATAAGGAAGGAGGATAGGTGCATAAATTGCTATCATTTTTCCAATCTTCCAAAGAGGTACAAGAGCACCTGCACACTTTAGTTTTTTTTTTTTACTTTTTTATAGGCCTATCCCCTACCCCTATCCCTCCCGTCCCAAAGCCTACCAAAGCCACTAGTCATCAAAAGCTTGAAAGGCCATTAAATACGATCAACTCGTTTGGTCAAAGAGAGGAAAGAGAGAGATAAAAAAATAAAAGAGATCTCATAAGATTTTTACTGATGATGTTAAATGTATGATTATTATTACTTGTGTGTGTGTGTGTGTGTGTGTGTGTGTGTGTGTGTGTGTGTGTGTGTGTGTGTGTGTGTGTGTGTGTGTGTGTGTATGGAGAGAGAGAGAGAGAGAGAGAGAGAGAGAGAGAGAGAGAGAGAGAGAGAGAGAGAGAGAGAGAGAGAGAGAGAGAGAGAGAGAGAGAGAGAGAGAGAGAGAGAGAGAGAGAGAATTTTCTACTAGAAGTAAAAACAAAATCCAAGTTAGAAAAGCACTATTAAAAAAAAAAAAACTCAACTATGAAACGGAAGTGAAACAAAAGAGAAACATCCAAACACCATAATATCCGCCCCGGCGTCGTAAAACACAACTAAAACAACCAGCTTGCTGACGCGTTAAGAAAACACTCGCAATAAATAGCCGTGTGATCCCCAGCAAACCACGTGTGGGATGGGGAGGGGGGAGAAGGAGGAGGAGGAGGAGGAGGAGGAGGAGGAGGAGGAGGAGGAGGAGGAGGAGGAGGAGGAGGAGGAGGAGGAGGAGGAGGAGGAGGAGGAAGAAGAAGAGAAGGAGGAAGAGGAGAAGAACTAGGAAGAGGAGGAAGAAGAAGTATTGGTGGCGTAGGTCATGGTGATGTAGGAAGAGGCGGACCAGGAGTACAAGGTGGAAAAGAAGGACGAGGGAAGAAGAGGACTAGGAGGAGGAAGAAGAGTAGCAGGGAAGGAGGAAACATGACCAGGTGTCGATCGGAACACCTGGAGGACGGATGAAACTGGAAAAGGAGAGGACTATGTAGGAGGAGGGGAGGAGAAGGTGGCTGGAGGAGGAGGGGGAGGAAGAGATAAGGCAAGTGGGATGAGTGAGTGAGGGAGGAAGGTGAAGAAGCGTTTAGTCTGAGCGATGATCCTGCCTCTCCAGGTGGTTTCAATTTGCATGTAATCTGCATAAACTTTCTCATCCTCTCCCGGCCTGGCGGTGGCGGAGGAGGGACCGTGGCTGCTCAGGTGACCCACAGCCTCCAAAATTCACGCCGCGCCAGGTGAGAGAATGAATGAGGATAAACGCAGCACGGAGACGAGGGAAGTTGTGACGTGGCGACTAGATTAAACACACACACACACACACACACACACACACACACACACACACACACACACACACACACACGCAAAGTTACCTATACAAATAACAGAAGAAAGTCAAATTAAAAGCCATTTCTTCCTTAAAAAATGAAGGTAAAATGGATAAAAAAAAATGTAAATAACATATGATAATATCCGGGCGTCCCGTAACACATCCTGGGTAACAATAAGCGCGTCACCGTGAGCCTGAATTATTAGTTACGACTCAGCGCATAATTCCAGGTTACGGAAACGAGAAATGTATCTTCCGCCCGGGAACATGTACGAGTTTTTTGATGAAAGGGAGATAAGAAAGATGAGAGAGAGGAAAAGGGTGAAAAGGAGATAAAGGGACAAGAGAATAGGGGTGGAGGAGAGAGAGAGAGAGAGAGAGAGAGAGAGAGAGAGAGAGAGAGAGAGAGAGAGAGAGAGAGAGAGAGAGAGAGAGAGAGAGAGAGAGAGAGAATAAGATATCCTAATGTATACACGTCGCACACTGTGTTATCAACGTTGGTTTATACAGGAAACGTTTATATCGCGAAACCAAATAACTCATACTGGAAAAAAAAAAGGTACAATGGATCATGTCTTTTTTTCTTTCATTTCATCAGTAAAAAAATTGATTCACGCGGAAGATATATGTAGTACGCAGGTTCCCTTGAAAAAAAGACCTACACACACACAATCACACACACACACACACACACACACACACACACACACACACACACACACACACACACACACACACACACACACACACACAGACGCACGTATTTCCAGGACTAATATGGCAAACTTTTCTTTTATTTTACACTTGAAATTATGTGTGGTCTTTTCGTAACTCATTTTTTTCTGTCCTCAGTCTGACTCCCTAGCACACACACACACACACACACACACACACACACACACACACACTAAAACCCTAATAACACCATTAGGAAACAATCAAGCGTGTGTGATTTTTCCTTTGATCTGGACGAGGGAGAGATGATAGACGAGCTGAATTTAATTTGTATCACTCAAGAACCTGGGACTTCCTATTACGTACAGCATGGTAGTAGTAGTAGTAGTAGTAGTAGTAGTAGTAGTAGTAGTAGTAGTAGTAGTAGTAGTAGTAGTAGTAGTAGTAGCAGTAGTAGTAGTAGCAGTATTAGGGATGATAGTGGTAGTGGTCGTGGTAGTGATGGCAATGGTTGTTGTGGTTGTGATGATTGTCTCCTAATGTCAGACTGATAGTGTTGATGGTGATCTCCGCAGGCGGTTGATGATGCTCGTTATGTTGATGGTGGTCGTGATTTGAGAGGGATTGGATGTAGCGAGGGAGAGGGAGGGAGATAAGGATGCAGGGAGTGAAAGAGTGGATGGGAATTCGGGAAGAGCAAAACGAAGTGGAAAAAATAAAGTGGAACGAAAGGAAAAATAGATCAGAGAGAGAGAGAGAGAGAGAGAGAGAGAGAGAGAGAGAGAGAGAGAGAGAGAGAGAGAGAGAGAGAGAGAGAGAGAGAGAGAATGGCAGTCATTAATATCCACAATCATATTCTGCTACCCTCCCGTACCTCATTCCTTTATCTCGTTTGTTTGATTTTTGTTTGTTTGTTTGTTTTTACCTGCTGGTGGCGGTAGCGGCAGTGGTGGTGGTCCTAATGGTGGTGGCCCTGGTTGGTGGTGGTGGGAATGTTTCATCGCAGCTAAATTGTTTGTTGACCGCGATGTTTGTTGACAAGAACGCAGGGGCGAGCTGCAGCATTCCGTGGGCGTGTCGTCTGCGCCACACACCATATTGGGCTGGCTGGCTTGCTTACGTGCTTGCTTGCTTACACCAGCTTTTCCTTCCTTTATCTCCCATATGTTTTGTCCTTGTGTGTAGTTTCTTTACTTGCACGTGTTTTTTTTTTTTTTTCTAAGTTCCGCTTCTAATTTTTGTTCTCGTGTGAATGTACTGTTTCTTTATTTGCATGCATCCGCTTTTCTCACCTTTCTCTCCCAAATATTTTGTCCTTCCTGGTGTAGTTTGCTATCTTTTATGCTCTTTTCCCATCTTTTCGCCAGTATATTTTGTTCTTTTTGTGTGTCGATATATTATTGCTTTAGCTCACTCGTTCACTTGCTTTTCCTAGTTTTTCTCACATAATTATTTGTTCTTTTGTGAATGTATTATTTTTTTATTTACTTTCACTTTATTTCGCACGCTTTTCATATATATATATATATATATATATATATATATATATATATATATATATATATATATATATATATATATATATATATATATTTTTTTTTTTTTTTATGTCATATTGAATCAGATCGTATATCTTACCTATTTTTTTTAACCGTCAAATTTTTGGGTTAATGTTTGTATGCTTTGGTTTGATTGATTTCTTCCTCTTTTAATATATGTTTTTTTTTTTATTCTTTATCTTTTATTAGATTTTATCATATCGGTCTAGTTTTCTTCCTTTCATCTGAATTTGCTATTTTTATATGTGTATGAGCGCGTGTGTGTGTGTGCATGTGCGCGTGTGCGTGTGTGTGTGTGTTTGTGTGTGTGTGTGTGTACCCGTGCGTGTATCTTTCATCTTTCAACAGTACTGACTCAGAACACACGCGTAAATGAAAACACACGCGGGCACAAATAAATACGAGCATGCTCACGTACACACACACACACACACACACACACACACACACACACACACACACACACACACACACACAGCGGGCAGTGAAAGATGGGAAGGCGCAGGGAACAATACCGGGCTGTGAACGCTCCACTGACACCCTCACAAACGATGCAATTGTCCCCTCAGCCTCCCTCCCTGCCTGCCCATCTCCCCATTCCTCATTCCCTCCCTCTCGTTCCTCCCTTACTTCCATTACCCTCCCCTTCCCGCATCACTCTCCCTCTCTCCTTCCTCTCCTTCTCACCTCTTACTCTCTCTTGAATTTGATCTTGAGCGCTTGATGGAGCGGTAGAAGAAGCACGAGACTCACGGTTACCTGAAGAACACCTGCACTATTTACCTGGAATACACCTGTAGTAGTATCCTCATCTGTTAGTGATGCTGTTAAATCATTATTATTATTATTATTATTATTATTATTATTATTATTATTATTATTATTATTATTGCTATTATTGTTATTATTACTAGTAGTATCAGCAGCAGCACCAGAAGTATCAGTGGTAGTAGTAGTGGTAGTAGTAGTAGTAGTAGTAGTAGTAGTAGTAGTAGTAGTAGTAGTAATAGCAGTGGTAGTAAAGCAGTGGTAATAGTAGTAGTAGCAGCAGCAGTAGTAGTAGTAGTAGTAGTAGTAGTAGTAGTAGTAGTAGTAGTAGTAGTAGTAGTAGTATCATCATCATCATCATTGTTATCGTTTTTTTATCAACATGTCTACTTTAATTGATGCTGCTGTTGATCTTGTTTTCGTTACATCAATATAACCCCTTCAATAAACACAGTTTTCTTGCTATTTTCAATTCCCAATGTCAGCAAAAACAAGTAGACTTTCTGTAAGTAGGGTATTTCAAGATTAGCAACAGGCATCACACTTCAAAAGCAAAACAAGCAGAATAAAAAACGAAGCAGAAAAAGGAGCTTACTGAACAGAGAGAGAGAGAGAGAGAGAGAGAGAGAGAGAGAGAGAGAGAGAGAGAGAGAGAGAGAGAGAGAGAGAGAGAGAGAAAGAGAGAGATAGAGAGAGAGAGAAACACAAGAGAGAAAAACGAAGGAAGAGTATAAAAAAAAAAAACGTAGGAAGACCAAGAAGGCTACACACGAGGGCAAATAATATCATCATGAGTGACGAGGAAAATATTTGCCCGGCGTAAGTGAGGCGTCATCAATATCCCTCCTCTGGCGGAGTCTAATGGAGTTATGCGTTTCCATCACTCTGTGGAGGCAGGTGAGGGTGGTGTCTCAATCTATCTTTCCTCCATCAGCTCTCAGAAAAGCCTTGTCTCTCTCTCTCTCTCTCTCTCTCTCTCTCTCTCTCTCTCTCTCTCTCTCTCTCTCTCTCTCTCTCTCTCTCTCTCTCTCTCTCTCTCTCTCTTCGGGGTACAAATCCAACCCATCATTTCCAGTTGCAATATTCGTCCTTGGTCGAAAGTGTCTAAGGTTCGCACTCGATCCGTCTTTCATGTCCCTATTCTTTATGCTCTCTCTCTCTCTCTCTCTCTCTCTCTCTCTCTCTCTCTCTCTCTCTCTCTCTCTCTCTCTCTCATCTCCCTCCCGGTACAAAATGCTCGTCTGCCATAAATCTTTGCCAGTGTTTAAGCTTTACTGGCATTTTTCAATCTTGCATAATTTATGTTTTTCTCCTGGTCTTCTATAACATATTTTCTCTCCCTAGAATTTTTCACCAAGGAAAGAGTTTAAAGAGAGAGAGAGAGAGAGAGAGAGAGAGAGAGAGAGAGAGAGAGAGAGAGAGAGAGAGAGAGAGAGAGAGAGAGAGAGAGAGAGAGAGTTATTTAACAAGGTAAACTCGCCTCAAGCTAGAAATTAACGTACGTATCTCTTTCATACCCTCAATGAGTAAAATTAAATAAAAACTCGTTGTTCAACTAATTTCACTTCTAAGCTGTTGGATTTATTAATATCATCATTCTTCTTCTTTTTCTTCTTCTTCTTCTTCTTCTTCTTATTATTATTATTATTATTATTATTACTATTACTATTATTGATACTATAATTATTCTTGACAGCATCACCATTATCAACACTATTTAATATTTCAAATGAGGTCGATTCTTAATAATCATAATTTTTTTTTTATCCTGAAAACGTAAGATTAGGAGTCCGAAAACAAACTCATAATTCACTCCCTCCACTCTGAACACACACACACACACACACACACACACACACACACACACACACACACACACACACACACACTAGGTAATCGATAGGAAGACATTACTCAAACATTCATTGTGGCCAT
>NC_087160.1:14415000-14417500 GCF_035594125.1 Scylla paramamosain
AAATCATAAATAGAGATTACCTAAATAGATGCCGAGTTCAAAGAATATGTTTCTAATGATGTGAAATGTGATGCAGATTAAGATTAAGAACAAAACAGTCTAGATTTACGACCTTTTGTTGACCTAACTGTCTGCATGTCTGTCTGCTTGTTTGCCTGTCTGTCTGTCAGGCTGTGCACAATTGAATGTCTCTATCTATGAGGATGTGTGAATAGGAGAGAGAGAGAGAGAGAGAGAGAGAGAGAGAGAGAGAGAGAGAGAGAGAGAGAGAGAGAGAGAGAGAGAGAGAGAGAGAGAGAGAGAGCTTGTATGCACACTGATCCGTTTGTCCACCTGTATCTGCACGTCTCTCTCTCTCTCTCTCTCTCTCTCTCTCTCTCTCTCTCTCTCTCTCTCTCTCTCTCTCTCTCTCTCTCTCTTCCCTTACCACTACTGCACACTTATCTCACTCCACAACCCTTCCCCACAAACAGACATACATCTAAAGAAAAAAGTCCAATATATATATATATAAATAAATGACGTGGCATTGACAGAACATAGGATCGAGTCGGCCGCTCCCACAGCCTTGCAATGGGGCAGGATGCTCTCCATTGGTCTCCCTGATTGAACTATTTAAGCGCCACTGACACCGGTCCCACATATGCTATAAGGTCGTACATCACGTATCCGCGCCGCTGACCACCGACCTCCGCGACCCAGGCAAGGAAGGGGACGTAGATGAAAGGGTGAACGTGATTTTTCGGTCTGATATTCATTCACTAAGTTTAGAAGGGCGATGCAGTGACGGTGGTGGTGGTGGTGGTGCTGGTGGTGGTGGTAATGGTGAAGGTGGTGAGAGTTGGATGGTTCTGTATGTATGGTTTTGGTTTGGTTTGGTTTGGTTTGGTTTGTGGATGGTTTATGTTATGTTCTTCTGTTCAGATTCTGTGCTTTTTGTGTATGTCTGTTTTGTTTGTCTTTTCTTCGTGTGTGTGTGTGTGTGTGTGTGTGTGTGTGTGTGTGTGTGTGTGTGTGTGTGTGTGTGTGTGTGTGTGTGTGTGTGTGTGTTCCTCTTCGTTACAGTATTTGCAGTAGTTTTAGTTCGCTTTTTCTTCCTTCAGTAGGTGAGAGAGAGAGAGAGAGAGAGAGAGAGAGAGAGAGAGAGAGAGAGAGAGAGAGAGAGAGAGAGAGAGAGAGAGAGAGAGAGAGAGAGAGAGTGTGTGTGTGTGTGTGTGTGTGTGTGTGTGTGTGTGTGTGTGTGTGTGTGTGTGTGTGTGTGTGTGTGTGTGTGTGTGTGTGTGTGTGTGTGAGTGAGTGAGTGTCAAGCACGTCGGTGCGCACACCTGTGTACCTGGGTTTATATCTATCTTCCGGTCTGTCTGTCTGTCAACAGTGTGTCCCTCCGTTTGTTTTCTTTCGATACTATTCTCCCCCCCTCTCTCTCTCTCTCTCTCTCTCTCTCTCTCTCTCTCTCTCTCTCTCTCTCTCTCTCTCTCTCTCTCTAATATTTGTTCCCGCCTCACTTATCTCTCCGTTCAATCTCTCCTTGGCTTTATTCCTTTCCTTTACCGGACCTCCTTTGTCTCCTCCTCCTCGTCGTATACAAAGGAACTATTACGTGATTGTGTTTTAATTACGACATATTGTCCTCTCTCTCTCTCTCTCTCTCTCTCTCTCTCTCTCTCTCTCTCTCTCTCTCTCTCTCTCTCTCTCTCTCTCTCTCTCTCTCTCTCACTAAGCCTCCCTCTACCATCTACAACACTCGAAATGATTCCTCCTCTTCCTCCTCCTCCTCCTCCTCCTCCTCCTCCTCCCCTTCCTACCCCCTCCTCCCGCTCCCTCCCTCTCTTGTCTGCCCTTCCCTCTCCCTCTGCTTCCTCTCTTCCCTCTCCTCCGTCTGCCTTCAGGATGTATGCACTCACCGCCTCTCACAAGTGCATACCCACTCTCGATGCAATGGGTCTCTCTCTCTCTCTCTCTCTCTCTCTCTCTCTCTCTCTCTCTCTCTCTCTCTCTCTCTCTCTCTCTCTCTCTCTCTCTCTCTCTCTCTCTCTCTCTCTCTCTCTCTCTCTCTCTCTCTCTCTCTCTCTCTCTCTCTCTCTCTCTCTCTCTCTCTCTCTCTCTCTCTCTCTCTCTCTCTCTCTCTCTCTCTCTCTCTCTCTCTCTCTCTCTCTCTCTCTCTCTCTCTCTCTCTCTCTCTCTCTCTCTCTCTCTCTCTCTCTCTCTCTCTCTCTCTCTCGGTTCAGTCGTTCGCCATTAGATAATTTCATATAACTCTTATATAATAAAACACTGTCTGTCTGTCTTTCTGTGTGTGTCCGTTTTTCACGGAAAAACCACTGAAATGATTGTGATGAAATTTGGTAGGGGTGGGAACCCCCTTGATCCGGGGAGTGACATAGAGTATGTCTTAGCTACCTCGAACCCGAAACCGTTAGATTATTCAGGCAAATCTGTCACCGTAACCCAATTCTTGATGGTGGCGCCAAGTATACCGTAACCCATTTTTGATGTTGGC
>NC_087160.1:14422500-14432500 GCF_035594125.1 Scylla paramamosain
CTGATTCTAATAGACCTATATCTTTCCTGTAATGTGGGGACCAGAACTGCACAGCGTAGTCTAGATGAGGTCTGACCAGCGCCAAGTATAACTTTAATATTACTTCCGGCCTTCTACTTTTAACACTCCTAAAAATGAATCCTAGTACCCTATTCGCCTTGTTTCTGGCTTCTATGCATTGTTTCCCTAGACGGAGTTTAGAGCTAACTATAACTCCCAAATCTTTCTCGTACCCTGTACCTACCAGAGTTTGGTTGTTTAATGTGTACCTATTGTGTGGGTTTCCTCTACCTACGCTAAGCACTTTGCATTTATTGATATTAAATTGCATTTACCATCTATCCGTCCATTCATTCATTCTATCTAAGTCTGCCTGCAAGGTTATGGCATCCGATTCTGACCTAATTAATCTACCTATCTTTGTGTCATCCGCAAATTTGCTAACATCGCTACTAATTCCACTATCTAAGTCATTGATATATATTAGAAATAACAATGGCCCTAATACTGATCCCTGTGGCACCCCACTAATTACATGACCCCACTCGGATTTCGAGCCATTTATTACCACTCTCTGTCGCCTGTTACCAAGCCATGACCCTATCCAGCCTAACACCTTCCCATCTATCCCGTGTGCCCTAACCTTTCTCAGAAGCCTTTGATGGGGTACCTTGTCAAATGCTTTACTAAAGTCCAGATATAAGATATCATAACTATCACTTAAGATATCATAACTATCACTTTTAAAATGCTGGAATGCCAACAACATCTGGTGTTCCCAGGCGGTCGTCACCCATCCAAGTACTAACTGGACCCAACGTTGCTTAACTTCGCTGATCAGACGAGAAGCGGTGTATTCAACGTGGTGTGGTCGTTTAGATAAAGTACAGGAAGAAAGAGGAGGAAAAGAGTGAAGCATGAGTGGAGAAAAACAAATAGAGAAGGAAAATACGAAAACCGAGCAAGATAGATAAACTACAGGAAGAATGAAGAGGAAAGAAAGGAGGTAAAGAACGGAGAAACAAGAGGAACTACGAAAAAAAAACACCGAAAAGAAAGTACACAAAAGATAAGATAACGGAAAAGAGAGAGAAAAAGACGGAGGGAGAGACGGAAAAACGAAAAAAAGGAAGAAAAAAAGTAAGCAAAAAAAGCAAGGAAGAAGGAATACGTAATAAAAGAATATAAAAAAAGAACAATGGATGGATAGGGTGTTAAGAATCATTAGAGGAGATCAGGAAGAGGGAAGAACGAAGGAGAGAGAAGGGGAGGAGGAGAATAAGGAAAGGAGAGACGTGAAGCAAGAGACACGAGAGGAAAGGAATGAGGAAGGGAGAGCGAGGGGAGGCTGTTCTGGGAAGACCTAGGCGACGAAATACTGGTGATGGAAGGAGATAGATGTAGGACAAGGATCTAGATGAAGGAGGAGGTGGAAGAGGAGGAGAAAGAGGAGGAGGTAAAGTAGGAAGAGGGGGGGAAGAGGAAGAGGTGAAAATAACGTAGGAAGCGGAAGAGGAGGAAGGGAGAAGAGGAAGAGAAGGAAGTAAAGTATAAATGTCTGCCTGCAGGAGGAACCACATGCGTAAATTTATAAGTGCATCTCATTTTACTGTTCATTTTATGTACATGTAAATAGCTTACGTTATAGGCAGTCCTTGGCATCCAAACCAGGATTTTAGGACTTTATTTCTCCATGTTAATTTACAGTATCAAGTTTAATCAAATAAAAAAAAAAAAAGTAAGGAGAGGAGAAGGAAGAAAGAGGAAGAGGAAGACAAAAAGGAGAGAAAAGAGGACGAATGAGATGGAAGAAGAGGAAGGGAAGGAGGAGGTGGTAAAGGAGGAAAGGAGGAGGAAAAGAAGAAGAACAAGAACAAGATGGACAAGAACAAGATCAAGAACAAGAACAAGAGTAGGAGGAGGAAGTAGATGAGGGGGACAAGGAGGGTAAGAAGGAGGAGGAGGAGAAGCAGGAATACACTAACACTCTTGAGAAACACATGCCTGGAGATCACAAGGCTTAAACAAGATCTGCTGCATTAATATTGTACATAATCAACTTGCAGGTAAGTACTACGGAATAGAACAAAACAAGACAGCTCCCCACCTACCACTTCGCATCTCTAGGCCAAGTAATCTGGAAGAGAAAGTGAGGAATATAACAAAGGAAGAATAAGATATATGCTGAATAGAAGAAGAAAAGAAAAATAAAATAAAAAAGAAAAAGAAGAAGAAGAAGAGGAAGAAGAAGAAGAACATGATGATGATGATGATGATGATGATGATGATGATGATGATGATGATGATGATGATGATGATGATGATGGTGAAGAAGAAGAAGAAGAAGAAGAAGAAGAAGAAGAAGAAGAAGAAGAAGAAGAAGAAGAAGAAGAAGAAGAAGAAGAAGAAGAAGAAGAAGAAGAAGAAGAAGAAGAAGAAGAAGAAGAAGAGGAGGAGGAGGAGGAGGAGGAGGAGGAGGAGGAGGAGGAGAAAACCTACTAAGGGAAGCAGAAAAATATTGGAGAAAAGTTGCAGCGAAGGATGATATAAATGAGGAAATAACGAAGGGAAGAGGGAAATAACGTTAAATAGAGCCTGGAAGAGAAACAGGAGAAAGAGAAGGTGGAGGGGATGGAAAGAGAGGAGGAGGAGGAGGAGGAGGAGGAGGAGGAGGAGGAGGAGGAGGAGGAGGAGGAGGAGAAGGAATGTAGTAACGGAGGAAGATACTTGCAGGTTCTGGAGAGGAATTCACCAGAGAAAGTGGCTTGTAAATAAATATTCTACTTCGTTTCTGTCACTTTCATCTCCCTTTCATTTTTCTCATGGATCCTTCATTTCCATCCTTAAGAAACTCCCCTGTCATTATTTCATGGCTATTGGTACTTTTATTTTCCTTTTACTGAGACTTTACTTATATTTCACTTGCACACTTAAATATCTATACTCACTGGATCTATGTTGGGCTAAATATTCTTCTCCTTTCTTTCCTTCTTCTTCTGTGCTAGGCAATACATTTTTACGCTTCGGCTTTCTTATTTCGGCATTATATCTTCCTCCCTTTCTTCCTTTCTTCCTCGTCTCCTGGGTAATGACGCTTTAATACTTCTTCTCCTACTCCTCATCCTCCTCCTCATCCTTCCCCTCTTCCCCCCTCCTCTTCCTCCTCCTGTGTCCCTTACTTAACCTCCTCTCAGCTTACTGGTGCTTGAGCTAACATTGGGCCAATATCACCTCCGACCTCTTAGGAATTTCTGACACTATAACACAGCACCGCCTGACGGAACGATGCTCGCTATGTTAATCGTAAGACGGTTACTACTATTGTTACTACTACTACTACTACTACTGTTATTATTATTACTATTACTACTACTACTACTACTACTACTACTGTTATTATTATTATTACTACTACTACTACTACTACTACTACTACTACTTCTACTACTACTATTATTATTACTACTACTAGAACAACTACTACTACTTCTGTTTCTACTACTGATGATAATAATAATAATAATAATAATAATAATAATAATAATAATAATAATAATAAAATAATAACAATTTATAGTGATAATAAAAGTGATATTATTAATAGGTAGTGAAAAGGAATACCTACACGAATAATAACATATACAGTAATAATGGTAATGATAACGATAATGCTGTTGACATTATTTCTTAACTATTACCATTATTATGTGTTTTATTATTATTGTTGTTGTTGTTGTTGTTATTATTATTATTACTATCATCATTATTGTATTCATTCATATCTTCACCATTACCATCACTTCCATTATAACATCTTAAGATTTCCCGATTATACGTGTCTGTTCCTTGATTCCCTTCTTACACACACACACACACACACACACACACACACACACACACACACACACACACACACACACACACACACCAAAAAAAAAAAAAAAAATCACTAATTAGCATACATTATCGTATTTCCTTCAGGCATCAAATATGGCAAAAGCTAAAATTGGACTGTGTGACACCGTCTGACTTTTTTTTCTTTTTTAATTACCACAAATATTTATGCAAGGAAAACAGGAGTCTTCCCAGGTGCTCCACACGTCTTGCCTGCCATCTCTCACCTGTCATAATGTTTAATAAGATCATCACCATATCACCTGCGTTCCATATATCGTAATACAGGAAATAATTTCTGCATATAAACTAAATAAGTAAGCATGTAAGTATGTAAGTAATTTAGTAAATGAGTAAATAAGTAAATAAGTAAGGAAAAAAATTAATCTTTGACATCACACATTAATACACACTCTAAGGATGTGCGAATAGGCCTCATAAACATACCTTACTTTCGGTTCACACATTTCATTACAACATCATAACCGTGTGGAGTTCGCTGTACTGAACAGAAATTTCGTAAAAGGTTAACATTTGACACATTTCTTGAGGTCCCAAAAAAGAATAAGATTTTTTCTCATTTTTATTATCATTGAATAGATTCATACATTAAGTTATTCATTTTTTGGAGGAGGAGGCAGTAGGCACCTGCCGAAACGATAATTACTCCCAGTGAGGTCTAAAGCACTGGATCGAGGGGTGCTGTGAACTTATCATTAAACCCACCTGTGACCTCACTGAACGTTTCCCTTTGTGTCTCAAAACACAAGGGAGTAGTCACAGCCTGCCCTCTAAAGACAACTCTCTTCCTCCACACAAAACTACAAGCACCTAATAACACACAGACCATTCACTCAAAATTTCAAAATGCATGGCGACTCCTACACCAGCCTCGAAGTCCCCATCTGGGGAGGGGCCCATAAATGTCCCCAGGTCGGACTACCCTTCTGACGACGACCCTGTGTCTTGACACCCCACTCAATTTTTTCTTCATTAACTTCTGTAACATTCGTGATCTAAGATCTAATTTTCAATCTGTAGAACACCACCTCTCCTCTTCTAAACCTCATCTTCTTTTCCTCACTGAAACTCAGGTGTCTGTGGCAACTGACAGTATCCCCTCTTCTGTTCCCTCCTACTTTCTCTATCCTCATTTTTTATCCAAAGCTGGATGTTGCGTTTATGTGCGCAACGACTTAACCTGCTCTCGTGTCCACGCTCTTGAATCTTCCAAGTTTTCTACCATCTGGCTACGACTAGAGTCAACACCACTTCTCCTCTTCTAAACCTCCTCATCTTTTCCTCACTGAAACTCAGGTGTCTGTGGCAACTGACAGTAGCCCCTTTTCTGTTCCTTCCTACTTTCTCCATCCTCATTTTTTTTATTCAAAGCTGGATGTTGTGTTTATATACGCAACGATTTAACCTGCTCTCGTGTCCACGCTCTTGAATCTTCCGAGTTTTTAACCATCTGGCTACGACTACAGAGTCACTCTCAAACTAAATTTATCTGTGCTGTATATCTCTCACCTAACTCCTCTGACTATAAGAAATTCTTTGACTACTTCACTTCCAAAGTGGAGCACATTCCCTTTTACAGAGATCTCCATTCTTGGAGACTTCAATGTTCACCACCATCTTTGGCTTTCCTCTCCCTTCACTGACCATCCTGGTTAACTAGCCTACAACTTTGGTATCCTCCACGACCTAGAGCAATTGGTGCAACACCCTACTCGTATTCCTTACCGTCTTGGAGATACGCCCAACATTCTTGACCTTTTCCTGACCTTTAATCCTTCTGCTTATGCTATCACCCTCTCTTCTCCGCTGGGATCCTCCGACCACAATCTCATATCTGTATCTGGTCCTATCGCTCCAATCCCTCCTCAGGATCCCCCTAAGCGAAGGTACCTCTGGCGTTTTACCTCTGATAGTTGTGGGGACCTGAGGAGATATTTTGCTGATTTTCCTTGGAATGACTACTGCTTCCGTGTCAGAGACCCGTCTTTGTGTGCTGAGCGCATAACAGAGGTAATAGTGTCTGGCATGAAGGCGTACATTCCTCACTCTTTTCTCGACCTAAACCTCCAAAACCTTGGTTTAACACAGCTTGTTCTCCTGCTATACATGATAGAGAGGTGGTCCATAAAAGGTACTTAAGCCTTCCATCACCAGAATCGCATGCACTTTATATTTCAACCCGGAACCATGCCAAGTCTGTTCTCCAACTAGCCAAAAACTCCTTCATTAACAGAAAGTGTCAAAATCTTTCAAGATCTAACTCCCCTCATGACTTATGGCATCTAGCCAAAAATATCTCGAATAACTTTGCTTCTTCTTTTCCTTCTTTATTTCAACCAGATGACACCACTGCAATCACATCTATTTCTAAAGCTGAACTCTTCGCTCAAACCTTTGCTAAAAACTCTACCTTGGACGATTCAGGGCTTGTTTCTCCCTCTCCTCCACCATCTGACTACTTCATGCTGCCTATTAAAATTCTTCGCAATGATGTTTTCCATGCCCTCACTGGCCTAAACCCTCGGAAGGCTTATGGACCTGATAGGGTCCCTCCTATTGTTCTCCGAAACTGTGCCTCCGTGCTTGTACCTTGCCTAGTCAAACTCTTTCAGCTCTGTCTGTCAACATCTACCTTTCCTTCTTGCTGGAAGTTTGCCTACATTCAGCCTGTTCCTAAAAAAGGATGACCGTTTTAATTCCTCAAACTATCGTCCAATTGCTTTAATTTCTAATGTTTTCGAATCTATCCTCAACAGGAAGATTCTTAAACATCTATCACTTCCCAACCTTCTATCTGATCTCCAGTATGGATTTCGTCAAGGCCGCTCTACTGGTCATCTTCTGGCTTTAATTACTGAGTCTTAGTCATCCTCTTTTAGAGATTTTGGTGAAACTTTTGCTGTTGCCTTGGACATATCAAAAGCTTTTGATAGAATCTTGCACAAAGTTTTGATTTCCAGATTACCCTCCTATGGCTTCTATCCTTCTCTCTTTAACTTCATCTCAAGTTTCCTTTCTGACCGTTCTAGTGCTGCTGTGGTAGACGGTCACTGTCCTTCTCCTAAATCTATTAACAGTGGTGTTCCTCAGGGTTCTATCCTGTCACCCTTTCTCTTCTTATTATTCATCAACGACCTTCTAAACCAAATTTATTGTCCTATCCACTCCTATGCTGATGATACTACCCTGCACTTTTCCACGTCTTTTCATAGACGTCCAGCCCTTTAGGAAGTAAACATTTCACGCAGGGAAACCGCAGAACGCCTGACTTCTTATCTTTCTAAAATTTCTGATTGGGGCAGAGCAAACTTGGTATTGTTCAATGCCTCAGATAAAACTCAATTCCTCCATCTTTCAACTCGAGACAATCTTCCAGACAGCTATCCCCTCTTCTTCAATGACACTCAACTGTCCCCCTCTTATACACTGAACATCCTCGGTCTGTCCTTTACTTATAATCTGAACTGGAAACTTCACATCTCATCTCTAGCTAAAACAGCTTCTATGAAGCTAGGTGTTCTGAGACGTCTCCGCCAGTTTTTCTCACCACCCCCGCCAGCTGCTAACTCAGTACAAAGGCTTTATTCGTCCATGTATGGAGTATGTGTCACATGTCTTGGGGGGGGGTTCCACTCATACCGCTCTTCTAGACAGGGTGGAATCAAAAGCTTTTCGTCTCATCAACTCCTCTAACTGACTCTCTTCAGCCTCTCTCTCATCGCCGCAATGTTGCATCTCTAGCTGTCTTCTACCGCTATTTTCATGCTAACTGCTCTTCTGATCTTGCTAACTGCATGGCTCCCCTCCTCCCGCGGCCTCGCTGCGCAAGACTTTCTTCCTTCTCTCACCCCTATTCTGTCCACCTCTCTAATGCAAGAGTTAACCAGTATTCTCAATCATTCATCCCTTTCTCTGGTAAACTCTGGAACTTCCTGCCTGCTTCTGTATTTCTAACTTCCTATGACTTGAATTCCTTCAAGAGGGAGGTTTCAAGACATTTATCCTTCAATTTTTGACTACCGCTTTGCACCCTTTTCTGGGACTGGCATCTCAGTGGGCTTTTTTTTATTTATTGGATTTTTGATACCCTTGGCCGGTTTCCCTCCTACACACACACAAAAAAAAAAAAAAGATCCATTCGTCCATTCATCTTTTCACGTATCTATAGTCTTCATCTTCTGATTAAAGAAAAAAAGTGTTGTGAGATCTAGTCATTACGTTTGTGGTGACAGCGAGAGGAGCTCCGCTCATGCAGGTCCTTATTGAAATTGAGTGCCGAAGCATGATTCAATGCTCTTCTGTCCTCAGTTGCTTCTCGTTCATTATACGAATACGATTACGTAGTGTGTTGAATTTGCCATATCAACCAATGCACGTCGACGCTGACTCGGACGCAACTGTATCTGACCTAGATTCGAGATGAGTCATTTTCACATTTTTTTTTTTCGATATCAAAGGGAAACCGCTGTAACAATCAAAATATTGACACAAAAACTCAATTCCTCCATCTATCAACTCGACACAACCTTCCAGACAACTATCCCCTCTTCTTCAATGACACTCAATTGTCCCCCTCTTCTACACTGAACATCCTCGGTCTGTCCTCTACTTATAATCTGAACTGGAAACTTCACATCTCATCTCTAGCTAAAACAGCTTCTATGAAGTTTGACGTTCTGAGACGTCTCCGTCAGTTTTTCCGTCCATGTATTGAGTATGCTTCACATGTCTGGGGTGGTTCCACTCACACTGCTCTTCTAGACAGGGTGGAATCAAAAGCTTTTCATCTCATCAACTCCTCTCCTCTAACTGACTGTCTTCAGCCTCTCTCTCCCCGCCTCAATGTTGCATCTCTAGCTGTCTTCTACCGCTATTTTCATGCTAACTGCTCTTCTGATCTTGCTAACTGCATGCCTCCCCTCCTCCCGCGGCCTCGCTGCACAAGACTTTCTTCTTTCTCTCACCCCTATTCTGTGCACCTCTCTAAAGCGAGAGTTAACCAGTATTCTCAATCATTCATCCCTTTCTCTGGTAAACTCTGGAGCTCCCTGCCTGCTTCTGTATTTCCATCTTCCTATGACTTGAAATCCTTCAAGAGGGAGGTTTCAAGATACTTATTCATCAATTTTTGACTACTGCTTTGACCCTTTTATGAGACTGGCATTTCAGTGGGCTTTTTTTTTCATTGGATTTTGTTGCCCTTGGCCAGTGTCCTTCCTACATAAGAAAAAAAAAAAAACAGCAAGTTTGGTGATTGTATAGCAGCACGATGGTTTATCGGTTAGCGAGCTCATAAATAAGAGTTCCAAGTTCGTTTCCTCTGATAGGAAGAGGAAATTTGGGTAAGCCTCATTCTTGCTGCAGCCTTTGATCACCTATTAGGTATTGAGTACGGAACGTGAGCCGAGGAGAATGTGAACTTGCAGTTTAGCTAAAACATATCAACCCGGTGTAAAATGATGCACTGGATTCATACAAATTGAAAAAAATTAGGGATGAGAGTTATCTTATACTGTTATTGCTTCTAGTACAACTATTACTACTAGCACTTACTACCACCAACTCCAGAACAACAAAAGCAATTACTACTATTACAACAACGAGTGTCTATCTTCAGCTTCTAGAGGACCCCCGTCACTAAAATTACCAGGCCTAATATAGCTGTATTTAGCATATTCTAATATATTCCTTAGGCCTATTTATATCCATTATCACCATCACTCTCCATTACCTCTGTCATCCACACTCATCCCCTTAATCACCAGCCACACAATCCACCGTCACGAATAATCTACCCATCACCTTCAATTAAGTCTATTTCCTCCTGTCACTCGGTACCACCATACTCATCACCCTCCTTATCACCTCTTATCATTTCCATCACCAGCTATCACCTCCTATCGCAACCAGTGTTCTCCCCCATTACCTCTCATCTCTTTTAGCTATGCGTCACCACTCACGAATTACTAACAAAAATGTGTTCTTTCTGTCCTCTTTTTTTTCCTTCTCCTTCTCTTCTTCCGTGTTATCTGCTTTCCACAATGACGACAACAATAACAACCACTACTGTAAATATTACTGCTAT
>NC_087160.1:14437500-14455000 GCF_035594125.1 Scylla paramamosain
TCATTTTTTTTTTAAATAAGATCGAAATACATGACAAAAATATTTCTAACACACAATTTATTCAAGGTAACATATCATAAATGCAAAGAAAAAAAATAATGTGAACCCCCCCAAAAAATTATCATCCCAACACGCTCACCCATAATATCTACATCTGTGTGTGTGTGTGTGTGTGTGTGTGTGTGTGTGTGTGTGTGTGTGTGTGTGTGTGTGTGTGTGTGTGTGTATCTGTCTGTCTATCTATCTATCTATCTATCTATCTATCTATATATATATATATATATATATATATATATATATATATATATATATATATATATATATATATATATATATATATATATATATATATATATATACATAGAGAGAGAGAGAGAGAGAGAGAGAGAGAGAGAGAGAGAGAGAGAGAGAGAGAGAGAGAGAGAGAGAGAGAGAGAGAGAGAGAGAGAGACCCGAGCCAAACAAGAAGTATAAACGGGAAAGTCTCTAACTCGATTACACGCAACGCTTATTTGATTTCATTCCCCCTTTTAAACACCATTACACCATTCTTCAGATACTTTCCATCCGTCTCGTTCCTTTCTCCTAACCAATCTTTGTCCCTCCTTCTCTCCTTCCCTCCCTTGCTTCCGGACAGTCTTTGTAACACGGGACTGAGGGAACAAACACCTCGGCTTTATTTGATCACAGCGTTCAAAGGAAGTACTTGTGTGTTTCGACGGAGGAGCGTGAGACATTAGTGCTCCCAAGAGATGCCATTCAGGCCTATTACGTCTATTGAACACCTTATTTTTTTTTTTTTTCAGTAAGTCTTGTTGCGTGTGTTTTGAACGAATATTAAAAAAAAAAAAAATAGCAATGTTTGGTTTTTTAAAAATAATGTCTGTATATTATGCAAAGTTTAGGTATATGAATGAAATACAATGCGTTAAAAAAAAAAATATGTAAATCAATGTGTGTGTGTGTGTGTGTGTGTGTGTGTGTGTGTGTGTGTGTGTGCAATCTTGACATTTAAAAATTTGAAATTTTGAAAATTTTAAAAATTTAAAAGACAAAAATATGGTCCCTTTTTTTAAAAGGCAAAAAACATTATCTCATACCACATTTTATAATCCTTCCAAAATAGACCCATGTAACAAACTATATAACACACACACACACACACACACACACACACACACACACACACAGATGGCAGCATTCCAAGACAAGAAATATATATACGCCCCAATTAAGATGACGCGGTACTCACACTTATGAGAAACGCAAGGCAGCTTCTCCTCCTCCATCTCCTCCTCCTCCTCCTCCTCCTCCTCCTCCTCCTCCTCCTCCTCCTCCTCCTCCTCCTCCTTCTCCTCCATCTCCTCCTCCTTCTTTTCTTTTTGCTGCTCTTCATGACTTACCTCTTGCACCTGGAAAGAAATACGAGAGAAAATTAAAGGAGCTACTCATGAAATGATGATGGCATGAAGTAAAGGAGCAAAACGGAGCAGGCGACTTAGATTAATTAATACAGCAGGAAGCAGGAAAAGGAAGAAAGTGAGAGGGAAAAGAAAATATATAAATAAAAAAAAAATAGTAACTGGTGAAATAAATAGAATGATAAGATAAGGAAAAGGAAAAACATATATATTACTTTCATAAAAGGATATAAGGTATTTTATTAAAAGAAAATGTTAATGAACGGGGAAATGAGTTACATTTCTCAAAAAAAATAAAAATAAATAATAATAACACATAATGACAAATCTTCAATAAGAAAGAGGTTACACGATATGCTACAATATATCAGTTAGTAACATGGAGTACACGAATATATGTAGTCACGATCAAATGTCTTGCAACCTGCAACATTTACTGCCACTAGTTTGCATTTTTCTTTCACTATTTAATCTAATCTCGTTGAATTCTATCAATTGTCAGGAAATGGTCAGTACATCACTGGAACCAAGATTCAGGCAAAACTCAGAGAGAGAGAGAGAGAGAGAGAGAGAGAGAGAGAGAGAGAGAGAGAGAGAGAGAGAGAGAGAGAGACTTAACCTCCTCATTATGACATCCCAATAAGCAATGAAAATAAATGGAAACACAAGTACATGAAAGACACACAACTTTTCCATAACTCAACAAACTTAAAAACTATACTAAACTAAACTAAAATCAAACAAATAAAAATACCACAAAAAAAAAAAACAGAACACAAAAAACACAACACAAGCAAATATTACTAAATACCAGTCACGCACACACACACACACACACACACACACACACACACACACACACACACACACACACACACACACACTCATCCGTGAGGAGTGACATAACCTTTACTGACCTCTATACATCAAGTCAGTGTCGCCGACTGACTCGCTAGAGAGAGAGAGAGAGAGAGAGAGAGAGAGAGAGAGAGAGAGAGAGAGAGAGAGAGAGAGAGAGAGAGAGAGAGAGAGAGAGAGAGAGAGAGAGAGAGAGAGGAAGGAGAGTGTGAGAGGGCGATACAAGGGAGGGAGGGAAGGAGGGACAGGAACTATGCATCAGAAGGGACACGGCCGGATGCCTCTGTGATGTGGAGAGGCGTGAGCGGGAGGGAGTGCTAGGGTGGATGGGAGAGTAGAAGGGTGGGTGGATGAGATGGTGGATGGAGTAGGGTGGATAGAGACTGTTTTGTATGTGGATGAGAGGAATGTGTAGGAAGAATGTGCGTTTAGAGAGAGAGAGAGAGAGAGAGAGAGAGAGAGAGAGAGAGAGAGAGAGAGAGAGAGAGAGAGAGAGAGAGAGAGAGAGAGAGAGGATGTGGGTGATGTCTGGGAAGTGAAAGTAAAAAAGGGAGCGAGTGCACAGAAGAAGATACGAAGTGAGTAAAATAGTGGAATGCAGGAATGAAATGTAAAAAAAAAAAAATATATTGTGGAAAAGACGAGAAAGAAGGGAGAGGGGAAAAGGAGAAGGTTGGCGAATGTTTGCAGAAACATTTATGGAAAGGAAATTAAATGAACAAATGAAAGGAAAGAGAGTGGCAAGAGAGTGAGGAGGAAAAGGAAAAAAAAAAACGTAGAGAGAGAGAGAGAGAGAGAGAGAGAGAGAGAGAGAGAGAGAGAGAGAGAGAGAGAGAGAGAGAGAGAGAGAGAGAGAGAGAGAGAGAGAGAGAGAGAAACTAA
The DNA here is from genome assembly GCF_035594125.1 of Scylla paramamosain. NCBI lineage: Eukaryota > Metazoa > Arthropoda > Malacostraca > Decapoda > Portunidae > Scylla > Scylla paramamosain. Next base: position 14,440,662 of record NC_087160.1, read on the forward strand.
AACTCACAACAGTGACAAACACACCACACAAAACTAAATAAAACATTAACAAAAATACGAGAGGACTCCAGTTGACATTTTTTTTTTTTTTTCGGGGGTACTCGACAGTGGCGGATGAAAACAACTTCCCGTTACGATGAATAGACGGCGCCAGACACAGACACACTGCCACTTCACTCCACACCACCACCCCTTTCCACTCCCTTCCACGCCCTCACCTGACGTTATAAAGCTTGATTAGTGTCTCTCATGACGTCGCAAAATAAACAGCCCTCCACAAAGAACATTTTCCCCTTTTTTCTTGCTGATCTTTTCCTTTTATCTGCCTCTCTTCATATACAGCAGGTATCCTTATTTCTCTTCTCCGGTTTCTGTTCACTTCTCTCCTCCTGTTTCTCTCCTCTCGCCCTTTTCCGCAATAAATGGTTTCTCTAGGCCGTAAATCAGAGTAATTAGACAGATAGGAAGGCAAGCAGCAGGCGGTAATAGAAAAATGGAATCAAATAATGCGGGATATTGTCCTTCCGACCCACTAATTCTACTTAGGCTGAAGGAATACTATTCTCTCTCTCTCTCTCTCTCTCTCTCTCTCTCTCTCTCTCTCTCTCTCTCTCTCTCTCTCTCTCTCTCTCTCTCTCTCTCTCTCTCTCTCTCTCGGCTAGTGTAACAGGAGTCGACAAAAAAACAATAACTGGGTAGAAAGTTTGAATTAATAAATTGGTTAATAAACTGGTAGATAGGATAAATATGTTAGTGCAGTCAATAGGAATTCTTAAGGATACAATTGATAAGTGGACATATTGTAGGCCTATTGGCTTCTTGCAGTTTTTCTTATGCTTTTTTTTTATGAAATGTAGTATGAATGAGTTTCAGTTGCCAAAAAGGAAAAAGTTAGTTAGATGGATTATAAAAAAATTAGCAAGAAAATGGTTAAAGTGAGTTTTATGAAATGTACAGATAGATTTGGTGTCACGTCAAAAATGTAAATTGATTGTGGATTTGCTTTTATCCCCAGATTACATTTTTTTTTTTTGCCAAGCTATTCAGCGCCGATGTGTGTATACTCTTTTCATCATTCTTTTTTTTTAAACCTTTGTCCAGCGTGCATACCTGTGCATTAAACAGATGACACGTTTCAACTCAATTTTACCACACACTGCCAAAAGCACAAGAAAAAAATATCGAGAAAAATATTGAAGTTTTCATATAGAAAAACATACTGCATATACACATGCGCGCGCTTACAGACACACACACACACACACACACACACACACACACACAAAGCACACACATATACGCAAAGCACAATTTCTAAAGCAAATACATACTTAAACCAATGACAAACAAGTAAAGAGAAAATACTGAAATAATCATATCGGCATAACTTTTCTTTCTTTTTTTTTTTTATTGTTTTCATCGAACAATTTTAGGCGATTATTTCGTCAGAGGAGTGGAACGAAATTGAAGAAAGGAAGCTACAGCTCTCTCCATCTTTTTTTTTTGTTTCCTATTTTGTTCTATTTCTTTTCTCTGAAGCTCAGTAAGAACTTTAACACAAACATACTAACATGTATGTGTGTGTATAACAATAATAATAATAATAATAACAATAATAATAATAATAATAATAATAATAATAATAATAATAATAATAATAATAATAATAATAATAAACGGTTTATTAAACAATAATAAGCAGCTCGAAAGTTGAAAATATAATATGTGTAATAGAATATTTAAGATAATATGCCATGTACACTTGAGATTGCTTACAGTTCATTATTTATGATTTTCACTATTGATGAGATAGCACTGTTTTTGTATCTGTCTGTACGGGCACGTATAGGACGCAATTTATTATGGTGTCTAACACTGTGGCGAGATGGAGGCGCAGCTTGGGGAAAGAGGATTTCTGTGACGTGGGTGATGGAGGAGTTTTTTAGTAAACTGCTGAAAGAGGTGGTGGTGGTGGTGGTCCTGGAGGGTGGTGAGGTGAAAGGTGGTGAGGGCTTCCTGGTAGGTGGTGTAGATGGGCACCAGCTACATCAGTGTGTGTGTGTGTGTGTGTGTGTGTGTGTGTGTGTGTGTGTGTGTGTGTGTGTGTGTGTGGTGGTGGTGGTAGTAGTAGTAGTAGTAGTAGTAGTAGTAGTAGTAGTAGTAGTAGTAGTAGTAGTAGTAGTAGTAGTAGTAGTAGTAGTAGTAGTAGTAGCTGTTGTTATTGCTGTTGTTGAACTTCTTCTTCTTCTTCTTCTTCTTCTTCTTCTTCTTTTGTACCGTCATTATTACTACTTCTCCTACTACTACTACTACTACTACTACTACTACTACTACTACTACTACTACTACTACTACCACTACCACTCTTGCTACTACTACTACTACTGCTATAACTACTACTACTACTACTACTACTACCACTACTACTACCACCACCACCACCATTACTACCATAACATACTAATATTCCCATTATTCATTGCTAAGTATGCTCGGGCAGGCCATTAGCCGATTATAACAGGCACATCTCCCTCCCCTTTGGATCAACTCCGTAATTCCATTGCCAGAAAGGATTTACTGCAGGAGTAATATGAATCCTCGGTACTAATACACACATACACACACACACACACACACACACACACACACACACACACACACACACACACACACATACACACACACACACTATATTTTCATTTATTTTATTTTTTTATAATTCAAATTGTTCCAGAAGCAAATATTTTTTGTCGTGACGTCTTATTCTTGAGACATACACAATTATTCCATTATTTCATCATTTTTTGGGTTATACTTCTTTCAGATGACGTGGTGAAATGCCTTACGAGTAATTTCATGAGCGAGGATAAATGAAAATGAAATTGTACACAGTTACGAATATTACAAAATTGCTATTGTGTTTGGGGATGTACTATTAAGAATATTCTGAGGTAAATATAGTTCTGGAAAAACATAGATATGACGAGAGAGAGAGAGAGAGAGAGAGAGAGAGAGAGAGAGAGAGAGAGAGAGAGAGAGAGAGAGAGAGAGAGAGAGAGAGAGAGAGAGAGAGAGAGAGAGAGAGAGAGAGAGAGAGAGAGAGAGAGAGAGAGAGAGAGAGAGAGAGAGAGAGATTCATAAGTACGGGATCCGGATACTGTCATGCAAGGAAGGGGAGACGAGAGAGAATGAAATGTAACAAAGCAAGGTAACAAAGTCCAACGAATAAAGAAAAAGGAACAAGAAAATAATTAATAACTTTACCGAAACAGGAAAATAAACCTGACTCGCTAAAACAAGCAAATATAATCTTCCATCCAGCTAGTATTTTATCCTTATACTGCCTTCCTTTCATTGATACCCCTCTCCTTTCATTACCTTCATTTCCTTTCTGTCATCTTGTACACTTACACATACACATATGATCTTAGTTTTCCTTTTCCATCCATATAATATTCCCTCGTTACCCTGCCTTCTCTTCACCTATATCGCTTTTCCTTCCCTTCCATTCCACTTCCTTTCCTTTCCTTCCCCTTCACTTCCCTTCCCTTCCCTTTACTTCACTCCTCTTCCCTTTTCCTACCCTTCACTTCTATTCCTTTCCCTTTCTTTCTCCTTCCATGTCATTCACTTCTCTTCCTTGATCCCTTTCATTTTTCTCTTCCCTTCCCTTCCCTTCCTTTCTATTCCCTTTCTTTCCTTACCCTTCATTTTCATTCCTTTCCCTTCCATTCCCTTTACTTCCCTTTCTTTATCCCTTTTAATTCCCTTCACCTCCATTCCCTTTTCTACCCTTCTTTTCCCTTTCCTTCCATTCCCTTACTTTCCTATATCCGTTTCCCTTACCCTTCACCTGCACAGTTATCAGGTAATTCGCTAGTCTCAGGTGCAAAACATTAATTAGCTATCATTAATGTGCGTTATCACCTGTGTCAAGTTAGCGGGGTTAGCGAGTGTGCTAATACCAGGGGTTAATTAAAGCGACGCAGGTGAGGGTATGGTGGACAGGAGGGATGAGGAGGGATGCAAGCACAAAGGGTGGGATTAGTGAAAAGAGAGAGAGAGAGAGAGAGAGAGAGAGAGAGAGAGAGAGAGAGAGAGAGAGAGAGAGAGAGAGAGAGAGAGAGAGAGAGAGAGAGAGAGAGAGAGAGAGAGAGAGAAAGGAAGGTAGGACAGGAGTGAAGAGTTCACTGTTGAATATACGTCTAAAAAAGTGGAGGCATTGTCAGTGGATGTGGATCAGAGAGAGAGAGAGAGAGAGAGAGAGAGAGAGAGAGAGAGAGAGAGAGAGAGAGAGAGAGAGAGAGAGAGAGAGAGAGAGAGAGAGAGAGAGAGAGAGAGAGAGAGAGAGAGAGAGAGAGAGAGAGAGAGAGAGAGAGAGAGAGAGAGAGAGAGAGAGAGGGCGTTATAGGTCATAAAGTGCATTGCTCATAAAAGTGGAGTATTCCAATAACCGCAATCTCACTTAATCGTACACTGAATGTAGCACAGAGAACTAAAGAATACACGAGTAGAATGTAATGAAAGGAGTGGAGGAAGAAATTAAGCGAAGGTGAATGGAACAAAAAAAAATACTGAGGAGAACAAGAATATCTAGACAACCAGAGAGAGAGAGAGAGAGAGAGAGAGAGAGAGAGAGAGAGAGAGAGAGAGAGAGAGAGAGAGAGAGAGAGAGAGAGAGAGAAGAAGAAGAAAAGGAATAAAATAATTAGTACGACATGATAGCGACACAAGTAACGTAAGTAAAGGAATATATGACACACGAGACAGAAAAAAAAGGTAAGACCAGACATATTCATGAAGTGATAAGGAAAAGGCTGACACAAAAGACGGACAGACAGGAAGACAAAGTACGTCTGAGAAAAACTTGCGAAGAATTTCTTGCCTTCCATGTAATGCATGGAAAAAAAAATGCTAATATGATTAATCTTTTATCTTTATCAAGGGAGGTGTACCTTCGTTTCTATAGCGACACGAGTAGAAGTACTACTAGTAGTAGTAGTAGTAGTAGTAGTAGTAGTAGTAGTAGTAGTAGTAGTAGTAGTAGTAGTAGTAGTAGAAGTTGTTGTTGTTGTTGTTGTTGTTGTTGTTGTTGTTGTTGTTGTTGTTGTTGTTGTTGTTTGTTGTTGTGGCAGGAGCAACAGTTAGTTGCTGTTATCACCGTTAATAATAATAATAATAATACTAATAATAATAATAATAATAATAATAATAATAATAATAATAATAATAATAACAATAATAATAATGATAATAAAAATAATAATAATGATAATAGAAATAATAATAATGATAATAATAATAATAATAATAATAATGATAATAATAATAATAATAATAATAATAATAATAATAATAATAATAGTGTTAATGATGACAACACTGATGATGTCAAAATAACTTCATTACTCTCTACACTTTTTCTTTCCTTCTCCCCTTCATCCGACCATTTATCTTCCTCACTTCCTCTTTCCTGTTTCCTCTCTTTGTTGCAAGTATCTTTCTTCTTTTTCTCTTTCCTTCCTTCCTTCCTCCCTTCCTTCCTTCCTTCCTTCCTTTCATTTCATTCCTTCATGCCCACATGCTCTTCTGACTCCTATCTTATCTTCTTCGCTTGGTTTCTTGCCTGCTCCTTCATCCATCGCAGAAATCTCTCTCTCTCTCTCTCTCTCTCTCTCTCTCTCTCTCTCTCTCTCTCTCTCTCTCTCTCTCTCTCTCTCTCTCTCTCTCTCTATGAAATTCTTTTTTTCAGTTTTTGTAAAATTCTCTCTCTCTCTCTCTCTCTCTCTCTCTCTCTCTCTCTCTCTCTCTCTCTCTCTCTCTCTCTCTCTCTCTCTCTCTCTCTCTCTCTCTCTCTCTCTCTGCTGTTCGGGTTTGACAAGAAGACAAACTTGCAATAACTGACGAGCGGCACTGTAACGTGACCCGTGGCCTGACAGGCGAGCAGTGAGTGTCAAGAGGAAGGAGAGAGAGAGAGAGAGAGAGAGAGAGAGAGAGAGAGAGAGAGAGAGAGAGAGAGAGAGAGAGAGAGAGAGAGAGAGAGAGAGAGAGAGAGAGAGAGAGAGAGAGAGAGAGAGAGAGAAATTTAAGAGTAAAGCGAAAAGGAGCAGTATTGTATTGGGAATCTATGCATTCGAGTCCATGATAACACAACAGTCGCTCAGTGGTGCAAGGCGCGCACTGCACCAGGCTCGCCAGTATTGAAGGCTGGCCAAGACAAGTGTGGGAACCTGATACCTATACCGATGAACGTCACTTCTGCGCAGATGTCCGTGACACAACTGTCTCTGTTTGATGTGGCATGCTAAATGCATCTTGCAGGCAAATTGATGATGTGGATCTAATCATGACAGGGACATGCAATGTGATTGACCTCTGAGGCAACTGAAGCTTTTGTGACTCCTCATTTCTTGTTTGTATGCCAACTTCGCAACTACCAGGAAAGTCGTGTGGGCTTCCATGAAAGAAATAACAAATACAAGTGCTCAATAAACAAATTATTTGAAGTATGAATGAATAAGTATGTATAAATACATAAATATTATGCAGAGTTTTTTTCACTATTTACACTGATACCCAGACAGGTGGATGAATACATTGCTGCAACCAGAAAATCTTTTACATGCATGTGCTCTTTTCGACTTCCTTTTGTTACTAGTTTCAGGGTGGTGTTATAGATATTAGTAATGAGTCTAGCACATGCTTTGCTGAAAATTCAAGTAAATTCAAAAGCAAGTCGAATAGAGGATTTTTTGCAAAGAATGTTCTCAACACTCAATGCTGTAGATTTTAGAATGATCAGATCCCATAATCAGATTTAACCGCAATAATTTTTTTTACAGTGCTACACATGAAGCTCGCGCATCACACCAGGTTACGGACGACCCTCTGGTCATCTGCTAGAGGGGCGGCAGATAGTAATGTTTGTTATAGTAACTCTTTAACTCTTACACTGCCATAGTTTTCTACCGAGCTGATAAATATTAGTCGCAGAGCAGTAGATCATGTATGTGGATTTCAAAAGATTGATCATATGAGAGGAATTACTAATTCCTGTTGCTGGTTAGTTTTGGGAAAGAAAATATGTTTCTCTTTTCTTCTACGCGTCTTGCTTATATATTTATTTATTCTGATGTTTTATTTGAATTCTGGTTTTGTCTATTGATTTTTCCGTCTGTTCAAATTATCGTTTCTCCTCAAATGTCTCTGTCTGTTGACTGTCTGTCTGTCTGTCTAAGAGACTGACTGAGTGACTGACTAACTGACCAACTCTCTCTCTCTCTCTCTCTCTCTCTCTCTCTCTCTCTCTCTCTCTCTCTCTCTCTCTCTCTCTCTCTCTCTCTCTCTCACTGACTTTTAACCTATTTATTACCAGTCCTTTCTTCATTCCACAGAATCAGTATCAAAACTACGGCGATATCCTCTTCCTTCTCCTCCTCCTTTTCCTCCTCCTCCTACTCCCCTCTCCTCTTCCTACTCCTCCTCCTCCTCCTCTTCCTCCTCCTCCTCTTCAGTGTTCTGCCCGTTCTCACCAGCCATCAAAAAAATGGCAAATAACTATGGCAAAATAAACCTGCCCTGTAGAATGTCTCCCCTTCTTTCCTCCCTATTCCTCCTCCGCTTGTAATGGTCTTATTCTTCGCCATCAAGCCTCTAACATCCCTCTTCTTCCTTTTTGTCGTCTTGCAGATCCTCTCAAATCCTTCTCTTCCTCTTCCTATTCTTGCCTCTCTTCCTGGTCCACTTTATCTTCTTCCACGTCCTCCCCATCCAGTCTCCCTCTCCCTTCCTCCTCCTCATCCCCCTCCAACCTTTAGCTATACAATCCTATCTCTTTATCAAATAGTCATAATTATATCCTATATAAATGTCTATGGATTTAAAGATCTGTTGCTGTTTGGTTAATCTAAGTCTTCCAAGTCTGTCGTCTTCCTCCCTAGTGTTCCTCTTCCTCCTCCTCCTCTTCTTTGCCATCCTAGTTATTATCCTGCCCCCTTCTCTCTCTCTCTCTCTCTCTCTCTCTCTCTCTCTCTCTCTCTCTCTCTCTCTCTCTCTCTCTCTCTCTCTTCATCTTCTTTTTCGTAATTTATTATGACTTTGCAGCTATTGTTGTTGTTGTTGTAGTTGTTGTTGTTGCTGTTGGTGGTGGTGGTGGTGGTGGTGGTGGTGGTGGTGATGGGGATGATGATGGTGGTGTTGTCTTTGTTTTTGTTGTTGTTTTTCTCATTCCTCTTCTTCGCCCTTTTGTTCTTCTTCCTTTTCTTCTTTCATTTCTTCTTTTTATTCTTCTCCCTTTAACTGTTTTCCCCTTCCTCATCATCATCATCATTACCTTCTTCTTCTTCTTCTTCTTTCTTTTCTTCTTCTTCTTCTTCTTCTTCTTCTTCCTCTTGTCTCTTCATCTTCTTCATCTTCATCTTGCGTTTATTTTTTTTCAGTTTTTTTTCATTTTTTTTTTCTTTCTCCTACTCCTCCTCCCCCTCCTCCTCTTCCTCCTCCTCCTCTCTCTCCCCCTCCTCCTCCTCTCTCTCCCCCTCCTCCTCCTCCTCCTACTCTTCTTCCTCCTACTCCTCTTCCAAGGGCGCTCGTCCAGCTCTTTTAAAGGCGAGAGGATGCTAAAGTAAGAGAAGACAAAAGTCTTATGGGACACCGATACGACCTCTTCTCTGTCCCAAAGTTTATATACGGTAAACTTTATTGTTGTCCTTACTTCTCCTCGTTCTGTGTGTGTGTGTATGTGTGTGTGTGTGTGTGTGTGTGTGTGTGTGTGTGTGTGTGTGTGTGTGTGTGTGTGTGTGTGTGTGTGTGTGTGTGTGTGTGTGTGTGTAGGTGGGTGTTGTATCAGGTTTCTTTTCCAGTTTCTTCTGCTGTTTTTCATTTCCTTTTTTTTTTTTTTTCGTTTTTTTTTTTTTTTATTTGTGGCTTTCATGTTTTTTTCCAAGTAAGTTCAAGGCAGAGGAAAAAAACTGGACTGGACTGGACTGGACTGGAGTGTGTGTGTGTGTGTGTGTGTGTGTGTGTGTGTGTGTGTGTGTGTGTGTGTGTGTGTGTGTGTGTGTGTGTGTGTGTGTGGAATACTTGCTTTCTGTTATACTCAGAGTGAAATTTTGCATAATTTCTTTATTTTCTCTAGTCTATTTTTTCTATTCATTCTTTATCATCGACGTTCCGAGGTTTCTATTTTTCACCAAAACTACGTCATATTTTCTGCTGACTCTCCAGTTTTATCTTACTGTCAAATGCACGCCATTTTCTAACACGTTGTGTTTCTCCTTTCCTATGCGAGTTGCATCTATTCCACGATTTTCTACCCTTTGGTTTTAATATTTTCTCCATTCTTTGTTTATTTTACTTGTTATTATTCCACTCTGTTGATATCACTTTTTTTCTCTGGCGTTTTGTTTTTCTTCGGTGCGAGGAGGGACAGAGAGAGAGAGAGAGAGAGAGGAGAGAGAGAGAGAGAGAGAGAATCTGTTGCAAATGCACAGGTCTCTCTCTCTCTCTCTCTCTCTCTCTCTCTCTCTCTCTCTCCTCTCACTCCTCTCTCTCTCCTCCTCTCTCTCTCTCTCTCTCTTACACTTTTTACGTTTCTGCAAAAGTGCCTTCCTCTTCCCCTCTTGTCACTTCACTCTCTTACATTATCACACAACTTATTCCTTTCCTCTCCTTCCCTTTCCTCGCAAGAATGTCCTTGCTTGCCTGTGAATATGTGTAGATGATTGATTTGTCTTTTTTTTTTTTTATGGAGGTGAGGCACTTGCCAAGGAAAATAAAATTAGAAGAGAGAGAAAAAAAAAGGACGACTGAGGTGCCAGTTCGCAAGCAGAGTTAGAAAGGATAGTCAAAAATTGCAGAATTATTTTCTTGAAATCTCCCTCTTGAAAAAGTTAAAGTCATAGGAAGAAGGAAATACAGAAGCAGGCAGGGAGTTCCAGAGTTTACCAGAAAAGGGAATGAATGACTGGGAATACTGGTTAACGTTTGCATTAGAGAAGTGGACAGAATAGGATGAGAGAAAACAGAAAGACTTGTGCAACGAGGCCCCGGGAGGAGGAGAGGAATGCAGTTAGCGAGTTGGCAAGATCAGAGGAGCAGTTAGCGTGAAAACAGCAGTAGAAGATACCAAGAGATGCAACAATGCGGCGATGAGAGAGAGGCTGAAGACAGTTAGAGGAGAGGAGTTGATAAAACGAAGAGCTTTTGATGCCACCCTGTCTAAAAGAGCGGTATGAGTGGAATTCCTCATACATGTGAAGCATACTCCATACATGAACGAATAAAGCCCCTTTACAGAATTAGTAGCTGGATGGATGAGAGAAAACTGGTGGAGATGACTCAGAACACCTAATTTCATAGAAGCTGTTTAAGCTAGGGATGAGATGTGAAGTTTCTAGTTTAGATTATAAGTAAAGGACAGACTGAATATGTTCAGTGTAAAAAGGGGGAAAATTGAGTGTCATTGAAAAATAGGGGTTAGTTATTTGGAAGGTTGTGTCGAGTTGGTGGATGGAGGAATCAAGATTTTGAGGCATTGAACAATACCAAGTTTGCTCTGCCCCAATTAGAAATTTTAGAGCAATCAAAAGTCTGTCGTTCTGTGGCTTCCCTGCATTAACTGTTTAATTTCTGAAGGGTTGAACGTCTATGAAAAGACGTGGAAAAGTGCAGGGGTGGTATTATCAGCGTAGGAGTGGATAGGACAAGAAGTTTGGTTTAGAAGATCATTGATGAATAATAGGAAGAGAATGGGTCACAGGACAGAATACTGAGGAACACCACCGTTAATAGAATTAGGAGAAGAACAGCAATAAAATTATCAGAAAGGAAACTCGAGATAAAGTTACGGAAGAGAAGGATAGAAGCTGCAGTCTGGAAATCAAAACAGTTTAACAGTTTAACAGTTTTTGATATGGCTAAAGCAAAAGCAAAGGGTTCACCATAATCCCTAAAAGAAGATGACCGAGACTCATTAAGGAAAGGCGAAAGATCACCAGTAGAGCGACCACGATGGAACCCATACTGGCAATCAAATATAAGGTCGTGAAGTGATAGATTTTCAAGAATCTTTCTGTTGAGGATAGACAAAAAAAAAAAAAAAATAGCTAAGCAGGAAATTAAAGCAATAGGACGGTAGTTTGAGGTATTTGAGCGGTCACCCTTTTCAGGAACAGGTTGAATGTAAAACAAACTTCCAGCAAGAATGAAAGGTGCATGTTAGACAGAGTTGGAAGAGTTTGACTAGGCAAGATGCAAGTTCGGAGGCAGAGTTTTTGGAGAACAATAGGAGGGACCCCACCAGGTCCGTAAGCCTTCCGACGGTTAAAGCCAGCAAGGACATGGGAAATATCACTGAAAAGGATCTTAATGGGTAGCATAAAGTAGTCAGAGGGTGCAAGAGAGAGAAAGGAACAAGCCCTGAATCATCCAAGGTAGAGTCTTTAACAAAAGTTGAGCGAAGAGTTCAGCTTTAGAAATAAATGAGATGGCAGTGGTACCATCAGCTTGAAATAAAAGAGGAAAAAATAAAGAAGTAAAGTTAGTGGCTAGGTGCCAGAAATCACGAGGGAAAGATTTTGGCATCTTCTATTGATGGAGGAATTTTGGCTAATTGGACAACAAACTTGGCATGATTCCAGGAAGAAATATAAAGTGCATGAGATTCAGGTGATAGAAGGTTCAAGTACCTTTAGTGGGCCATATCTCTATCATATAAAACACAAGAACAGACTGTGTTAGAGAAAGGTTTGGAAGGTTTTGGACGAAAAAGTGAGGAATGTACGTCTCCATGCCAGACACTGTTACCTCTGTTAAGCGCTCAGTACACGGGTCTCTGATACGGAAGCAGTAATCATTCCAAAGGAAACCTGAATAATACCTCCTTAGGCCACGGCTAATTAGCAGAGGCAAAATGCCGGAGGCACCTCCGCTTTGGGGTATCCTGAGGAGAAATTGGAGCGGTAGGACAAGATACAGATATGAGACTGTGATCGGAGGACCCCAATGGAGAAGAAAGAATGACAGCATAAGCAGAAGGATTAGAAGTTAGGAAAAGGTCGAGGGAGGGTTAGTTTAGGTAAGGTTATTTATTTATTTATTTATTTTTTATGTAGGAAGGACACTGGCCAAGGGCAACAAAAATCTAATAAAAAAAAATGCCCACTGAAATGCCAGTCCCATAAAAGGGTCAAAGCAGTGGTCAAAAATTGATGAATAAGTGTCTTGAAACCTCCCTCTTGAAGGAATTCAAGTCATAGAAAGGTGGAAATACAGAAGCAGGCAAGGAGTTCCAGAGTTTACCAGAGAAAGGGATGAATGATTGAGAATACTGGTTAACTCTTCCGTTTAGAGAGGTGGACAGAATAGGGGTGAGAGAAAGAAGAAAGTCTTGTGCAGCGAGGCCGCGGAAGGAGGGGAGGCATGCAGTTAGCAAGATCAGAAGAGCAGTTAGCATGAAAATAGCGCTAGAAGACAGCTAGAGATGCAACATTGCGGCAGTGAGAGAGAGGCTGAAGACAGTCAGTTAGAGGAGAGGAGTTGATGGGACGAAAAGCTTTTGATTCCACCCTGTCTAGAAGAGCAGTATGAGTGGAACCTCCCCAGACATGTGAAAGCATACTCCATACATGGACGGATAAGGCCCTTGTTACAGAGTTAGCAGCTGGGGGGGGGTGAGAAAAACTAGCGGAGACGTCTCAGAACACCTAACTTCACAGAAGCTGTTTTAGCTAGAGATGAGATGTGAAGTTTCCAGTTCAGATTATAAGTAAAGGACAGACCGAGAATGTTCAGTGTAGAAGAGGGGGACAGTTGAGTGTCACTGAAGAAGAGGGGATAGTTGTCTGGAAGGTTGTGTCGAGTTGATAGATGGAGGAATTGAGTTTTTGAGGCATTGAACAATACCAAGTTTGCTCTGCCCCAATCAGAAATTTTAGAAAGATAAGAAGTCAAGCGTTCTGTGGCTTCCCTGTGTGATATGTTTACCTCCTGATATGTTCGTTTATATTACCTAAGATGAGTTCAGCTTACGTTATGTTAGATTAGAATTGTTTAGATTAGATTATGTAAGACTGGGTTAAGTTAGAAAAGATTAGTTGTGTTAATTTATATTAAGTTAGTTTAGGTTAGGTTAAGTTAGTTTATGTAAGGTTATGTTATATTAGTTTAACTTGTATCGCTTACGTAGCTGATCCGGCTGAAAGGCTAAATGTTTTAATATCTCTCTCTCTCTCTCTCTCTCTCTCTCTGTCTCTGTCTCTGTCTCTCTCTCTCTCTCTCTCTCTCTCTCTCTCTCTCCTCTCTCTCTCTCTCCTCTCTCTCTCTCCTCTCTCTCTCCTCTCTCTCTCTCTCTCTCTCTGTGTGTGTGTGTGTGTGTGTGTGTGTGTGTGTGTGTGTGTGTGTGTGTGTGTGTGTGTGTGTGTGTTTTGCGTGCGTGTGTGTGTGTGTGTGTGTGTGTGTGTGTGTGTGTGTGTGTGTGTGTGTGTGTCTGTGTGTGTGTGTGTGTGTGTGTGTGTGTGTGTGTGTGTGTGTGTGTGTGTATGAGTCCACGCGTTCAAATTCTCTCAACTTTTGTTCTATTTATCACTTAGCGTTCATTAGACGCAGGGTTGATTTGATTTAGTCTTTCCCTGTGAAGTTAAATAATTTCCCTCCATTGCTTCTCCTTTCTCATTCTCTTTTCTTTTACGTCTTTCTTTCTTTTATCTTTTATCTTCCTTCCTTCCTCTGTACCCACTTCGTCCTGTGCAGAATTTTCATTCTGGTCTCTCTTTTTATTCTTTGTGTTGAGTCTCTCCTCTCTCTCTCTCTCTCTCTCTCTCTCCTCTCTCTCTCTCTCTCTCTCTCTCTCTCTCTCTCTCTCTCTCTCTCTCTCTCTCTCTCTCTCAATTCTTATACCATCATGTTGTTCCCTTTCCTATCCATCGTATTTAAATGTGAAGAAGCGGCGAGGGAGGCGAGGAAATGGGTAATGAGTCATGCTGGGAGGAGGAAGAGGAGGAGGAAGAGGAGGAGGAGGGAGGAGGAGGAGGAGGAGAGGAGGAGGAGGAGGAGGAGGCAGAGTGGAAAGCAGAATAGAAAAGAAGAGAAAAGGAAGGAAAGAAAAAGAGGAAGATGAAGAGATAGAAAATGAGATGGAGAAAAAAGAGGAAAATAAACCAGATAATAGGTGCTTTAAACTGCGGTAAAACGGTGGGTCTGACGAAGAAATATCATAAAATAAGAAAGATGCGCCGTCAAAAGTTACCTATGAGAAAATGTTTCCGAGACTGAAATCGCACCAAAAGGTGCTCCTGTCCAAACTATAGTTGTACCTTCCAGGGGCCAGGCGGAGCGGTGGGTTG
>NC_087160.1:14460000-14462500 GCF_035594125.1 Scylla paramamosain
CCTCCTCCTCCTCCTCCTCCTCCTCCTCCTCCTCCTCCTCCTCCTCCTCCTCCTCCTCCTCCTCCATCTCCTCCTTTAAATTTATCAGGAAAAGCGGAAGGACGTCGTTACAGAAAAGGCAGATAGCCTTGGCCACGTAAAACAGATTCGCAATTCTCAGCGAAGTTACAAGTGGTAACACTAAAGTACAAATGATAGGAGACTCAATAATACGTGATCAGAAAGTTGAGTTTTGTACCCGCGACCCTCACCATCGGACAAGCCACTGCTTTCCAGGAGCGAGACTTGACGAAATAACAAGCGCGTTCCAGGAAATAACAAAGGAGACCGATGAAAACACGCTATTTAACATTCATGCAGGAGCTAATAATGTAAAATACACAAGATCAGAGGATATCCTTGCCAAATATCGTAATATGATAAAAAAAGAAAGTCTACAAACATCATCATATCATGCATTCTCCCTAGAATCATGGCAATCAACACATTTTTACAACCTTGCCTTCAGCGCAAATAACCGCTTCGCAAAGCTGTGTAAGGAAGAAGACAGATTTCATCAACCTGCGGGATTCCTTTTTACAATAAATCCGTACTTTTTCCACAATGATGGTCTCCACCTAAACCCAGCTGGCTTAGCTTGTCTCGGACCTCTGCTTCACGATGTAGTTGGTCCCCGCAAGTCAAAAAAAACGTGAGTCAGGAAGCGATACCAACAAGGTAATCACGCGTCGTCGTCAGTGCCCCAACCGTTAAAAATGCCAATAAAGCTTACAATTTAAATGCCCGAAGCATACGTAACATATCTCAAGATTTAGAAGAGCTTGCTTATTTAGATGAATATGATATCATTGGAGTTATCAAATCATGGTTAGAGACAACAAAGGGATTTTTTGGCCAAATTTGCTTTAAAAGGGTATAATTTGTTCAGTTAAGAAAGAGGTTATAGGATAGGAGGAGGTGTACTGTTGTACGTTAAGACCTCCTTTCACCTTGTTTTATCGAAACATGAAATGGAAAACAGTAATGTAGGCATTATTCACAAAAAAAAATCTAAATTGGCTTTGTTTATTGACCATTAGCGCAAACAAGTGAAGTCGATGATAAATTGTACGATGAAATTACAGAAATAAGCTTTCTAAATGAATGCGTAATATTCGGCGACTTTAATATCCCAGTATCAATTTGTGCCGTCAATCTGACAACGCACTCGGAATGTAGCCTTTATGCAAAACTCCTAGAAAGTGCTTTGTACCAACACGTGAAGCAGCCAACGAGAGGTGAAAATATATTGGATCTGATCTTCACAACAGACGAAAGCCTCGTTAGTTATGTAAGCGTAGGATCAGAATTCAGCTGCAGTGATCAGCGGGTGATTACTTTCGACATTCATATTACCAAGGTGAACGCAATTGAAAATAAAGAAAAAGTACTCGACTTTCGAAGAACTGACTTAAAAAAAAACTCAGAAGAATCTTGGAGAACACTGACTGGACCATTACCTCTGAGGCAAAATAACATGAATAAAGCATAGGATATATTCACAACTAAACTAAATGGAGCCATCCTCTGTACAAATGCGAAATAGACGCTGCTTCAGAAAAAAAAAAAAAAAATGGTGGACTCGTGAAATAAAAGACTCTGGAATTACGTAAAGAAACGCGCTTATCAAAAATACAAACTAACAATGAATGAGGAAGACAAACTCAAACACGACAGAATTAGACACAATACGAAAAAAAAAAAAATGTAAAACAGAGCAAAATGGATCACGAAATTTGGATTGCTAATTTATGTAACACAATTCCCCCAAAAATTTAGTTACGTTAATAAGAAGAAAGTGTTAACTTCAACCACTCGGCCGCTAATTATGGAAAGTGGTGAACACACGGAAAAATTACATCAATATGGCCAATATTCTAAATAAATTCTTTGCATCAATATTAATATCCGAAAATGCAGAAGTCAGTCAACCCATCCCATCAGCTCAGAACAAAGGTTCCTAAATCTGGTCAATAACTTTTCAGGAAAGCGAGATCTTGCTGGTCGCCAGATAACGTCAAAATAATTAAAGGTCCTGGCCCAGACAAAATCCACCACGTATACTTAAGAAAACAAAACATGAAATAGTAAAGCCACTTTTCACCTTATTTAATAAATCATTACGCACCGGAGTAGTGCCGTCGGTATGCAAGTTGGCATATGTTAAACTATTTAAAAGAGGAAACAAGTCACACCGCGGTAACTATCGCCCTATCAGCTTAACGTCAGTTGTGTCGGAAAACTAATGGAATCCATCATAAGAGACAAAATCGTTAACATCTTAGAAAAAATGACATAATTAGAGATTCTCAAAATGGATTCAGAAACAAGCGTTCGTGCCTCACAAATCTACTGGAATTCTACAATAATGTATTTAAAATATACGATAACACTAGGGCGGTCGATGTAATTTACCTCAATTTTCAAAAAGCGTTTGATAGAGTTCCACATAAGCGCCTTG
>NC_087160.1:14465000-14477500 GCF_035594125.1 Scylla paramamosain
TTTGCTGATGATACAAAATTAGTAAGTGCAGCTTCCTCAGCATCCCGGCACCAACACACACAAAGTGTCTTAAACAAGCTGGTTAAATGATCAGAAACGTGGCAAATGAATTTTCAACTTTTTATTTTATTTTATTTATTTTTTTTTTTTACTTTTTAAATTTAATTCTAACGTGACAAGTGTCACGTATTATATACTGGAAATAACAATCTGCATGAAAGCTATACAGCATTGCTAAAGAGAAGGATTTAGGCGTCATAATTCAAAAGCCTTCAAACCTTGTAATCAAATAACGGAAGTATAAAAAAAATCGCTAATAATCTGGTCGGTCTTATCGGTCGAATTTTCAATTTTAAATCAGAAAAGAAAATAATTACTCTTTTTAATTCATATAGCTTGAGTATTGTGTACAATTTGGGTCTTCCTATTACAAGGACATCGAAAAACTAGAAAAAATACACTACAGGGCAACGAAAATGATACCGAGACTAAGAAACAAATCTTATGAAGATGGGATCAAGGAACTGGACTTAATCCCTTAACTAAAAGCAGAATAAGAGGTGACCTCATCGAAGTTTTAAAATCTTCAAAGGTTTTACGAACGTTAAAGCAGAAAATCTGATTACGGTGCACCAGTCCAGCTCAACCAGAAATAACGGTTTCAAGATACACGCTCAGCATTTTGTAACAAATGAGGCCAAGAATTTCTTCACTAACCGTGTCGTAAATATTTGGAATGGATTACCCTCGAACACAGTCAGTTCGAATACAATAAAGACATTTAAAAATCTCCTTGAGAAGTATCTGATGTCAAATCCCCGGTTGTCACTGTTCACCTTGTAAAAATCTTAACGTGGATATTTAGTTTTTTGATGCAGTAATATCTGTCATCTGATGAGGATATATTTCGCTGAGGAAAAAAAAAAAAAATTACAACAAAGAAAATGAATCGCATTAAAGAGACCATAGTGATGGCTTAGTTCCTCGCCGACTTATTGCTGACCCCGTCAAAGAAATGGTAAAAGGAATCGAGTTCTTGCTGGGCGACTAGCCCATCACTATAGTCATCTATCTTGTAGAAAAGTATCCTGTTCAATCAAATTTTAGGTAGAGGAGACGCCTCACCAGATAACACTAATAAAAATAGGATTGTAGGTAGATTAGATGTGATAGAAGTAGACATCATCGCTTTCTAATTTTCCTCCAAAATTCCATGTTTTTTTTTTTTTCCTATACAACATGGTATCATTTCCTTTTTCCGGCCAGCTTTGGCTGGAGGGTTGGGGGGAGCCTTCTGTGCTATCCTGTCTCTCCCACTAATAGTTAGAGTAGAAAAGGTGCTCAAACAGCCAAGTAAGGATCTCATGGTCTGTTGCTGTTTAGTCTTCCTTTCTATTTGTATTCCTCCTCCTCCTCCTCCTCCTTCTCCTCCTCCCCCTTTAAGTGTCTGCGTTTTTCATGAAGACGAAATAACCAAAATTATTGATAAAATGAAAACTGACAAAGCCCCCGGCCCAGACGGTATTACACCACGTGTCTTGAAAGAAACTAAATTTCAAATTTGTAAGCCCCTTTCATTGCTTTTCACCAAATCACTTAACTGCGGTAAGGTTCCCAAGGATTGGAAATTAGCTCACGTTACCCCCATACAAAAGAAAGGCGACAATTCACTTCCAAGTAACTACAGACCTATCAGCCTTATATCTGTAGTATGTAAACTGATGGAAACAGTAATTCGCAATAATTTAGTGAACTATCTAGAAGTAAATTATTTAATGATTGACTCACAGCATGGCTTCCGAAACAGACGTTCTTGTCTGACTAATCTGCTTTATTTCTTTAATGGTGTTTTCACCATGTACGACGAAACAAAGGGAGTAGATGTAGTGTACCTAGATTTTCAAAAAGCTTTTGACAAAGTTCCCCACAAGCAGCTACTAGCTAACTTGAAGTCACATGGTATAGATGGAAAACTTCTCAAATGGCTTGAAGATTGGCTCTCTGAGAGAAAGCAGCGCGTTGTTTTAAATGGTAAGTTTTCAAACTGGCGAGAAGTTTTAAGTAGTGTACCACAGGGATCTCTGCTCGGCCCGGTTCTTTTCCTTATTTACGTTAATGATATCGATGAGGGCCTCACCTGTAAAATATCTAAGTTCGCTGATGATACAAAAATAATGAATAAAGTAGTCACGTCAGAGGATAAAAGAAAATTACAATCTCATCTCGAACACTTAGCCACTTGGCTAGACAAGTGGCAGATGAGCTTCAATTTAGATAAATGTAAAGTGTTGCACATTGGTAGTAATAACGATCACACTGATTACTTAAAGAACGGTACCGAACTTCTCAAGGTTAATGAGGAAAAAGACTTGGGCGTTACAATTACTTCAGACCTCAAGTCAAGTAAACACTGCTTGGAAGTAGTTAAAACAGCAAATAAATTGGTTGGGTTTATTGGTAGAACTTTCGAATTCAAATCAGAAGGGGTAATTCTTACATTGTTTAATACGCTTGTCCGACCTTTACTTGAGTACTGCGTCCAGTTCTGGTCACCCCATTACAGGAAAGATATAGACAAGCTGGAGAGAATCCAAAGAAGAGTTACCGAGTTGATCCCACGACTGCGGAAAAAGCCTTATGAGGAGCGCTTGAGGGAACTCAACTTGTTCAGTTTAGAGAAACGGCGAATGCGAGGTGACTTAATTGAACTGTTTAAGATGTGTCGGGGCTTTGATAACGTAAATGTAAACAACTATCTACTCTTTGACAGTTCCAACACCACTAGAAATAATGGTTATAAGATCATAGGTAAGCGTTTCAGATCAGATGAGGCTAAACACTATTTCTTCAATAGAATTGTAAATGTCTGGACCTCTCTCCCAGCACGTATTGTCGATAGTAATACAATAGAAACTTTTAAACAAAGGTTGGATCTCCTCACCTCGCATCAACCCCTCTTATAACGTACTTTGCGCCTATATATATATATATATATATATATATATATATATATATATATATATATATATATATATATATATATATATATATATATATATATATATATATATATATATATATATATATATATATATATATATTTTATTTATTTATTTTTTATTTTTTTGTAGTTACTGTAGTGAATAGTATAATTTCTCTTTCATCCTTTCCCATCACATCTTAGCCTTTCCTTCTCCTTATGCTCTCTTGTTTTCCTTCCTTGATCCCTAGTGTCCTCCAGTCTCTAACTCTTAGAATCTGTAGCGGTAGCGGTAGAATAGACACACAGACAGCCCCGCTAGGCCCAGTAGGGCTGTTGCTGTCTGTTCTTTCCTTTGTATTATTCCTTTGTATTCCTCCTCCTCTATCCTGCCAGGATGGGCAGACATAGCCAGGATGGGCAGACCAATCCATGAAAAGTTTGCCTCCACAGATCAAAAAAACGCGCGGGCGCCAGCAACAGGACCAGCGTCGTAAACAATAACGAAATGATTTCAGCCACAGGTTCAGACAAGATCAGAGCTTGTTACTTCAATCCCCGTAGTTTACGAAATAAATTAAATGAGCTGCAAGCTCTTATTTATCTTGAAAACTACGACATCATAGGCGTCACGGAAACGTGGATAAATTCATCAAGCAGAGATTACTTAGCTGAATACTCACCCCCTGGCGACACCATTTTTAGCTGCGAGAGAACTCATCGTGCGGAAGGCGGTGTTATGTTTTACGTAAAAAGTAATCTTCATCCTCGTTTACTCTCACCCTCAACCACTGCTAATATAGACGTCACTTTCATCCGGTTAGAAAATAAATCTCGTAAAATAACATTAGGTCTCGTCTATCGTCCTCCAGCCCAGTCACCCGCTATAGACGAAAAACTTTATGATCTTATCTCGGACATTTGTTGCGTAAATAATTCCATAATTATGGGGGACTTTAATCTTCCAGTCACGAGGTGGGGTGAACCACTGACGGCTCACGCGGGCCAGCATCTCTACGGGTTTATACTTGAAAGCTCCCTCCACCATTACGTCAAGCATCCGACAAGAGGTAACAATATCCTAGATATTGTTTTAACAACTGATGAAGAGTCAATAAAAGACGTAAAAATTAGACCAGAACTTACTAACAGCGATCATCGTAGCTTACTTTTCACCGTAAATTTTGACAAAGCTAAAGTAAGCGAAAGTAATGAAAAAGTGCCAGACTATCGGCGTGCTAACTTTGAAAGACTTCGCATGCAGCTTGCATCCATAGACTGGAATGAACTGCTGGGAACACCAAACAATAACAAAGCATGGGAAGTGTTTGCTAAAAAGTTAAATGAAACAGATCTTGTGAGTACCGCAACGAAACAGACGGAAGGTAAAAAACACCAAACCGAAATGGTGGAATAATGAAATCAGATGCTATCTTCTGGCAAAGGAAAATGCGTAACACAAAAGAATAATGATAAACTAGAGCACGACAGATTGCGTAGAAAAACTAAAAAACTGATCAAATACAGCAAAAAATCTGTTGAAGCTCAGGTCGCGAACTCATGTAAAACGAACCCAAAAGAATTTTACAGCTATATAAAAACAAAAAAAGTTTTAACATCAACGATTGGTCCACTAATAACAGAAAATGGCAAAAAAAAAAAAAAAAATAGAAATCGAAACACATGGCGAACACCCTGAACGAGTACTTTTCAACAGTCTTCACGACTGAGGATGTTCAGGGCAGTCTGCCTACCCCCACGCCTCAGTCACGAGGCACCATGCTGCCGGACTTCATCATCAGCGAAAATAAAATCCTTTGAGTCACGAAGAGTATGAACGTAAACAAAACACCCGGGCCAAACAAGATATCACCCAGGCTTCTTAAAGAAGCAAGAAATGAGCTCGTGAAGCCGCTTACTATTTTATTCAATAAAACTTTACTAGCGGGTAGAGTTCTCTACGAATGGAAACTAGCAAATGTCACGCCAATCTTTAAAAATGAACTTAATCTCTCCCAGGCAATTACAGACCGATCAGTCTCACTTTAGTAGTGTGCAAGCTGATGGAAACAATAATCAGAGATAAAACTGTTAAATATTTAGAAGAAAATAAACTTATAAAGGATTCGCAACACGGTTTCAGAACCAAGCGTTCCTGCTTAACGAGCTTACTAGACTTCTCTTATGAAGTATTTAACTCGTATGATGAAACAAAAGCTATTGATATTATCTACCTTGATTTCCAGGAAGCTTTCGACACTGTTCCCCATAAGAGACTCATCAGTAAAGCAAAAGCTCACGGCATTGCCGGAAACACCCTGAAATGGCTGAAAGACTGGTTCTCTGACAGAAAACAGCGTGTTGTGATAAATGGAAAAGAATCAGATTAGCATAAGGTAAATAGCGGCGCTCCTCAAGGCTCTGTATTAGGACCAGTACTTTTTATAATGCACATTAATGATATTGATGATGGGATAAATTGCAAAATAAGTAAATTTGCAGACGACACCAAAATAACAAGTAGAATAACGTCAGTATCACAACGGCAGAAACTGCAGTGTGACCTCAATAAACTTAAAGAAGCAAGAAATGAGCTCGTGAAGCCTGGACAGAAAAATGGAAGCTGGACAGAAAAATGGCGGATGAGATTTAATATAGAAAAAGTGTAAAATTCTACATATCGGAAGCAACAATGTTCAGGCGAGATATGTAATAAATAAATAACATGCCCCTGTCAAGCGCTGATAAAGAAAAAGATCTCGGTGTCGTTGTGTCAAACGATCTAAAGCCGAGTCAACATTGCACAGAAACAGTAAAGACGGCAAATAAATTAGTAGGGTTCATTGGAAGAACCTTTGAATTTAAATCAGAACAGGTTATACTTGCCTTACATAACTCACTGGTGCGCCCTCATCTAGAATACTGTGTACAGTTCTGGTCACCATATTACAAAAAAAGAAGCTGAAAAACTAGAAAAGATACAGCGCAGAGTCACAAAGATAATTCCAAGATTGCATAATAACTCGTATGAGGAACGACTGGAAGAACTAAACCTATTTAGTTTAACAAAGCGCAGGATAAGAGGAGACCTAATTGAAGTGTTCAAAAATTTTAAAGGATATAGTAACATTGATGCAAATAAATATTTTACCATTGATCATTCTAACCTAACAAGAAATAATGGATTCAAGATTATACCCAAACGTTTTAAATCCCACGAGGCCAAACATTTTTTTTTTATTATATCGTACATATAAATATATGGGATAAACTTCCTGCAGAAATCATAAACAGCAATTCTATTGAATCACTGAAAAATAAAATAGAGAAATATTTAAAAGCAAATCCCGAACAAGCTGTCTTCTTGTCCGAATAATTACAAAATTAACTAATAAACTCTTATTTTACAGACAGAAATTTTATTATTAATTGTATTAACTTTCAGATAGGCACATAGAGTTCACCGTAGGGAGAATAGTAGCACTTCCTTTCATCCTTTCCTATGAGAATTCCATGTCAGTTTTTCCATATTGCATGGTACTTTTTCCTAAATATTTCCATGCCAGCGCAAGCTGGAGGGAGTGGTGGGTAGGGAGGAGCCCTCTGCTATCCTGTCTCTCTTCCCAGTAGCTAATTAGAAGTAGTTACCAAACAGGCTTTCAGGGACCAAAAGGTCTGTTGCTGTTTGGCTTTCTTTTGTATTCCTTTGTATTCCTCCTCCTCCATATTCTTCTTCTTCTTCTTCTTCTTCTTCTTCCTTCTTCTTCTTCTTCTTCTTCTTCTTCTTCTTTATCTCTTCTTCCTTAAATGAACTTCATGTATGATGTTTTACAAAGGTAAAAAACCTTAACTTAATCCCTATTCTTCATTTGTATTTCTTCACCAGAATTCCTTCAGCAGAGATTTTCTATTTCCCTCAAGAATACACGTTCATTCAGTGAGCTTGTGCTTTTCAGTGAACTTGTGCTTTTTTTTTTTTTTTTTGCACAAACAAATGTAAATATATGAAATATTGGAGGAGGACACTGCATCTTTATTGACCTTTGACTACTGAATGATCCAGAAATATGCATTGCCACTCTAACACGTCTGGAATTTATGATTTTTATATTCGATTCTTTCTCTCAAATTCTTGCTCTTTTACTCATTCTCTCGCTCATAGATTTTCTATGACTGACTCTCTCTCTCTCTCTCTCTCTCTCTCTCTCTCTCCTCTCTCTCTCTCTCTCTCTCTCCTCTCTCTCTCTCTCTCTCTCTCTCTCTCTCTCCTCTCTCTCTCTCTCTCACACACACACACACACACACACACACACACACACACACACACACACGTACGCACGCACACACGTACGCATGCACACACACGCACACACGTACGCACGCACACACACACACACACACACACACACACACACACACACACACACACACACACACACACACACACACACACACACACACACACACATGCAAAGAGAAAAATATTAATGAATATCCGTTCACTAATGTTTCCAAGAAGTAAGAACGTTGAGAAAGAGAGAGAGAGAGAGGAGAGAGAGAGAGAGAGAGAGAGGAGAGAGAGAGAGAGAGGAGAGAGAGGGGAGAGAGAGAGAGAGAGAGAGGAGAGAGAGAGAGAGAGAGAGAGAGAGAGAGAGAGAGAGAGAGAGGAGAGAGAGAGAGAGAATGTGTGTGTTACGCTCAGGGATGTAAAATATTAAAGAATCTTTCTCCCCACCACACCTCACTACCTTATGATAATATTTTGTTCTATTTTTCATATTTTCATTCTTTTTGTTTTTCTCTTTGTTTTGTGTGTGTGTGTGTGTGTGTGTGTGTGTGTGTGTGTGTGTGTGTGTGTGTGTGTGTGTGTGTGTGTGTGTGTGTGTGTGTGTGTGTGTGTAAATTCTAAGAAAATAAATTTGTCTGTCTGTCAGCAGCAACAACAAAGCTAAATAATGTAACAACAGTAAAAATAAAAATAAAAAATTAATAAAACAATAACAGCAAAATTATACAACAACAACAACAACAACAACAACAACAACAATAATAATGAATTCTACTATATCTCTTTCAGGTAAGGAACTCCAGATGCTAACAACCCGATGAAAGAAGAAGTGTTTGGTAAGGATCTACATATTTTTCCCCCAATTATGTCACAATTGTTTACCTACGTCATATTCATTCCACCGACTGTAAAATAATGTTTACCGTTAATGCTATCAAGTCTTTTAAATATTTAGAACATTTTCATTAGATCACAACACGTGTTCAGCTTCGTCACGCTGACAAATTTACTTCAGATGTGTTCAAATTTAGTTTAAATTTAGTCGATTTTTCTTAGTCTTAGAGAGAGAGAGAGAGAGAGAGAGAGAGAGAGAGAGAGAGAGAGAGAGAGAGAGAGAGAGAGAGAGAGAGAGAGAGAGAGAAATTGAAACGCCGAGGGGGAGGAGAGGGAAGGAAGCAGAAATAGTAACATTGCGAAGAGAAATCATATGAGAGAGAGAGAGAGAGAGAGAGAGAGAGAGAGAGAGAGAGAGAGAGAGAGAGAGAGAGAGAGAGAGAGAGAGAGAGAGAGAGAGAGAGAGAGAGAGACGCGGCTCGTAATTATAACGTGGAATGAGGCTATGAGGAGGCTGGTTTGTCTTCCCACGCCTAGCTCTTATTTTTTATAACGACTTTTTTTTTCTCCTCACCCTCTCTTACTTTCTCACTTTTTTCCCCTAAAGTAGACCTTCCCTCTCACCCTGTACAGTTCCCCCTTGGTAATCTCTTTCTTTTCCTCCTTCTCCTGCTCCTCCACAGCTGCTCGGTGTCTCATCTCCCTCCGTACGTGACGCCTATTTCGCAATACGCCACGTGTTAAAGCAATACCCACCTTCGTTTTTTTCCTTGAACCCCACACCCTAAACTAACCTGATCTCACCCAAACTTAACCTAACCTCAGCCTAGCTAATCTAATTCAACCTAACCTAGCCTAATCCAACAACCCAAAAACCTAATCTAACTTAACCATACCAAACCTACTTTAATCTAACCATACCTAACCTAACCCCAAAATTAACTTAACCTAACCTCAGAAAACTTAACTTAACCTAACCTCAGCCTAACCCCACCCTCACTCACGTCATGAGAGTAACCCACCCAAGACCACCCCTTTACTTCACCCTCTGCAACCGCGGCACCCATCCTCCTCCTCCTCCTCCTCCCACACAGACCAAGAGCCTTATATTCTCCCGCGCCGCAATTTAGCCATTACATCCTTCTTACGTAGCCTTTCTCTCTCTCTCTCTCTCTCTCTCTCTCTCTCTCTCTCTCTCTCTCTCTCTCTCTCTCTCTCTCTCTCTCTCTCTCTCTCTTCCGGGTCCCTGACAGCCGCTCCTGTTGCTGTTATGAGCGCAGATGGGCCGCGCCGTTCCGCTTATTGCGCCTTTCCTTGTTCGTTAAGGCAAGCTCTCTCTCTCTCTCTCTCTCTCTCTCTCTCTCTCTCTCTCTCTCTCTCTCTCTCTCTCGTTCTCTTTTTCTTTCTCTCTCTCGTTCTCTTTTTCTTTCTACTTCTCTTTCTGTCTTTTAGCAGAAAGGTCTGGTTATGTTTTTTTTTTCATTCTCCTCCTTTTGCTCTCTGTTTCATCTCTATTTTTTTTATTGTTCTCTCTCTCTCTCTCTCTCTCTCTCTCTCTCTCTCTCTCTCTCTCTCTCTCTCTCTCTCTCTCTCTCTCTCTCTCTCTCTCTCTCTCTCTCTCTCTCTCTCTCTCTCTCTCTCTCTCTCTCTCTCTCTCTCTCTCTTCCATGGTACTACGGAGGAGTGCGTGACGCCTGGAATGTTTGGTTTGGTATTTTTTTCTACAGTAGCTGTGTGTTTTGTTGTCATTCTTTGTGTTATGGTGAATAATTTTCCCTGGGTGATTTGTGCGTGAGTGCGTGTGTGTGTGTGTGTGTGTGTGTGTGTGTGTGTGTGTGTGTGTGTGTGTGTGTGTGTGTGTGTGTGTGTGTGTGTGTGTGTGTGACTTTATGTAATGTTATAACGTCAGCTACTATATATCTTATTTTTTCATCATGTATCTCAATGTCAAGATTATTTCCAATAAAGGCAAGACATCCCTGTCACCGTTTCATGTTTTCGACTAAAAAATCTATATTCTGATTTATTATAGCCTAGGAATAATAACAATTTCAATCCCCAAGCTTACATCAAAAGAAAAAGTAATTATCTCTCTCTCTCTCTCTCTCTCTCTCTCTCTCTCTCTCTCTCTCTCTCTCTCTCTCTCTCTCTCTCTCTCTCTCTCTCTGATACGTTCTTTTACCTGATATTGTACGAATTTCTCCTTCACCTAGACCTGCTGCTAGCAACATTTTTTTCTTTTCCTTCTCAGAGCAGCGCCACTCTTTTTCTCTTGTCAGTTTTCATAAAACAACCACCGCACCTTCCTCACCCTCAGTTGTCACATCCAAACCACAAGAACGCTGGATAGAGTGAGGGAGAGCGAAAAAAAAAAAAAATTATTTTCGTTAATGAGAGAGAGAGAGAGAGAGAGAGAGAGAGAGAGAGAGAGAGAGAGAGAGAGAGAGAGAGAGAGAGAGAGAGAGAGAGAGAGAGAGAGAGAGAGAGAGAGAGAGAGAGAGAGAGAGAGAGAGAGAGAGAGAGAGAGAGAGAGAGAGAGAGAGAGAGAGAGAGAGAAATGGATAAACAAAACAGACACAGAAAGATAGACAGACTAGTGGATAGATAAATAAACGGATACATGACCAAATAAAGAAAAGAAAACAAACTAATAGACTGACATGCAAGGGAGTTCGGTAGACACGCAGTTAAAAGGAAAGAAAAACTGATGAAGGATAATTGCAAAAAAAGAAGCAATAAAAAATAATAAACGAGGCGTATGCAACACAAACTAAACTCGATAAGGAATAAGAAATAGTATGGAAAAATAAGGGAAGATACAAGAAGCTATCAGACCTATAGACTGCAGTTCTTGTATATACCTGCCTATATCAATCTGTAATCTCCATCCATAGACACTCATGAAACGATGGTAAATCTAGAAGGGAAAGGAAAATATTCAGAAGTAGAACAATATCAACTAAATCTATTTTCCGGAACACAAGTACCTTAGAACTAAATACTCATGAAACCAAAAAAAAAAAAAAAAAAAATCAAGAAACGAAAACGAAATTTTTAGAAACAAAAACACTATGAACTAAATCTATTCAAAACAAGTATCTCAGAAATAAACACTCATAGGATGGAGAAAAAACAAGAAAGGAAAAGAAACTAATCAATAATAGAACAACATCAGCTAAGTCTATTCCAAAATAACCCAAACAAATGACAACTCCAACATGTATTCGCTGCTGAAAAGGGTAAATAAAATGACATTCCGTTTCCCCTGAAGACAGCAGAGTCCAGGAATCCTGATTCCAGAACCCAGAGACGAGGAGGGTCATATAAATTCGCTGAAGCTTCGTCCTGCTAGCCAGTCTGTAAGTGCAGCTAGAGCACCTTACAGATACATTCCAATCCCATATAAATTATCTTCCGTTTGGTCTGCGTCCTGGTTGAAGACACTGGAGAAGCATCACTAAATCCTTATACTCTCACTCCCCACAGCAGCAGGGAAGAGTCCTGGGAAGCGTCCTAGGAAGCGTAGGAAAAAATGGGTACGACGGAAGGTGAGGAGGGAGAGCAGGATGGGAGGAGAGTAATGGGACAGGAGGGAGGAAAGGAGGGAAGGAAAGCGAGGTGATACTCATGGCAGACCTGCCATAGGGAACCTAATTTAAACGCTTCTCCGGATTTTCAATCGAGAGATGTTAGACGTGTGTGTGTATGTGTATGTGTGTGTGTGTGTGTGTGTGTGTGTGTGTGTGTGTGTGTGTGTGTGTGTGTGTGTGTGCGTTTATTTCAGTAAAACTTAAAATAGGTTTCGTGGAAATTTGAAATGAAATATAATAGCAGCATTAATAATAATACTGATGTCAGTAATAACAACAACAACAACAACAACAACAACAACAACAACAACAACAACAACAACAATGACAACAACAATAACAACACCAACAACAGCTACAACAAATGCCTTTTCCTTTCATGTAGCAGTGACAATGATCTTTACGTAAACCCTTCACATGGCTGTAGGAAAGTAAGTATTAAAATAAGAGCAGACTCTTAGTTATTGTCAAAGTGTACGTGTACTGAATGAATACATGGCACTAGATTAGAGATAGTTGCATAGAGTTATATATATATACAGCCCACAGTATACCTTGCAGTTCTCACGAGGTCACCTGACCTATGACTACTAAGGTGATAGTAGAAGAAAGGACATCAAAACAGAAGACTCTCTCCTCAAGAGAGAGAGAGAGAGAGAGAGAGAGAGAGAGAGAGAGAGAGAGAGAGAGAGAGAGAGAGAGAGAGAGAGAGAGAGAGAGAGAGAGAGAGAGAGAGAGAGAGAGAGGTGGGGGAAAAATGTGTTGAATCTTGTATCATAAAGTAAATATCATGCCGGAAACCAAGGAA
>NC_087160.1:14482500-14485000 GCF_035594125.1 Scylla paramamosain
ACGCTCATGACATTAGAAAAAAGCAAGTTGGCAATCACAGCAAGCAAGCAATCTGAACCAGCTGTTGCCTTGTACCCTGTAAGAGAGAGAGAGAGAGAGAGAGAGAGAGAGAGAGAGAGAGAGAGAGAGAGAGAGAGAGAGAGAGAGAGAGAGAGAGAGAGAGAGATTACATAGAAATACATAGATTTACAGCAGAACTTGCGGTCCTCACGTGGTGACCTGAACTAATATTACTAAGGTGATAGTAGAAGAAAAGGAAAGCAGAGCAGAAAGAGAGAGAGAGAGAGAGAGAGAGAGAGAGAGAGAGAGAGAGAGAGAGAGAGAGAGAGAGAGAGAGAGAGAGAGAGAACGAAAGATACAAGAAGCCAACTGGTATACACGTGGCAAACACTGTAACACACATCTACCTTTATAAATCTATCATTCCGATCAGACAGACAACGTTACAAAACAGCAAATTAATAACAGAAAAGAACAGTAGAGAAATACTGCATAAAGCAAAAAAGATTATATAGAAATAAGAAATGAAAGAGAATATGAAATATGTGCATAATCCATGTCAACCTTTTAAAATTACGTTATCCTGTGAAATGAAATTCTACATATATATTTCAGCTGCTTGTGTGTGTGTGTGTGTGTGTGTGTGTGTGTGTGTGTGTGTGTGTGTGTGTGTGTGTGTGGTAAGAAGCAAGATCATAATAGGAATTGAATATTGATTTACTAGGAGTATGTTTTAACACACACACACACACACACACACACACACACACACACACACACACACACACAGTCAACACTCAATAAAAATTAACTGGCAGTAAAACACGAAATACCTGATCAGCACAATTAAACACTTAACAGAGAGAGACGGTAACGAAGGGATGTAACCGAGTGAATCTCTCTCTCTCTCTCTCTCTCTCTCTCTCTCTCTCTCTCTCTCTCTCTCTCTCTCTCTCTCTCTCTCTCTCTCTCTCTCTCTCTAGTCTAACGCTTTAAGAGAAAGAAAATCTGTCCATTTTCCAGAGAGAGAGAGAGAGAGAGAGAGAGAGAGAGAGAGAGAGAGAGAGAGAGAGAGAGAGAGAGAGAGAGAGAGAGAGAGAGAGGGGTAGGAGAGAGAATGACTCACTGTGGACAGAAGGGTGGATGGAATGGGGGACAGGAGGAGGAGGAGGAGGAGGAGGAGGAGGAGGAGGAGGAGGAGGAGGAGGAGGAGAAGGAGGAGGAGGAGGAGGCGGAGGAGGAGGAGGAGGAGAAGGAGAAGGAAGGAAATGAAGAAGAAAAATGTGGTTGCAGTACGAGGGAAGGAAAATTGAGCTGTAAAAAAAGAGGAGAAAGGAACGAAGAAATGGAGGAAAGAAAGGAGATGTAGAGGAAGGAAAGGAATTGAAGAGAAACATGGCATATAAAACGACGAGCAATAAAAAAAGTGAGTGAAGATATTGAATTACAAACTTTTCCTTACAGGTCAGCGAAAGGAAATCCGTGTACTGAAAAGGTTTAAGGAAGGAGAAGAGTGTAAATATTGAATAGTAACAACTGAAAAAATAATTATCAAATGAAGGTGCTTTTACTTTTCCAAAGTAGATATGTTATTTAAGTTGAGATGGTGAGGATGATGATGATGATAATGGTGATAATGGTAAATGATGATGATGGTGGTGGTAGCTGTCGTGGTTGGGATAAGGATGATATTTTTACAGAAATGATAGTGATGAAGATGACAATGACAGCAACAACAACAGCAACAATAACATGCTCACTCACATACACAGTCATGTACGCATTCAAGAACATGCTAAAATGCAGAGAGGGAGAGAGAGAGAGAGAGAGAGAGAGAGAGAGAGAGAGAGAGAGAGAGAGAGAGAGAGAGAGAGAGAGAGAGAGAGAGAGAGAGAGAGGTAATTTATCATTACTCAAA
Source organism: Scylla paramamosain (assembly GCF_035594125.1). NCBI lineage: Eukaryota > Metazoa > Arthropoda > Malacostraca > Decapoda > Portunidae > Scylla > Scylla paramamosain. Next base: position 14,484,419 of record NC_087160.1, read on the forward strand.
TCTATGCACTCATGAAAATTGAAGGTCACGTTTTACATTTATTAAGACTATTGTGTATAAAGATACTCCTCGCCGCTATTATCTGTAGTACCTATACTTTACCAGTCTTTTACTGGTAAAAGGATTACATACACAAGTAGATATACCGAGGCCCTTCTGTATCGTTACCTGGTTTTGAAACTGCATAAGATGGCCATGCGTTGCAACAAGTGACGGAGGAAGATTTGTTAAGGGCACACACACACACACACACACACACACACACACACACACACACACTCTCGAATGCACGCACACTTATACGCAACAAACAAGTGGAAAGAAATAATGCGCAGTTTTCATTTGCAACTGACCTACCTTTTAAATATAATAAAAGAATAAATGGTAGGAAAATAGAATATTATAGATGAAAACATAGCTGGGTATAAAGGGTGAAGTAAATAGGATTGTGATGAAATTAATGAATGGCGGAAGGGTAAGAAGAAAACAATAAAAGAATGAGAACATTGAACAACAGAAGAAGTGTATGACGGAAAGTTACATTAAACATTTGTATCAGTATCTTAAAATAATTGATAACCA
>NC_087160.1:14490000-14497500 GCF_035594125.1 Scylla paramamosain
CGTGTGAAGATTGAGAGAGAGAGAGAGAGAGAGAGAGAGAGAGAGAGAGAGAGAGAGAGAGAGAGAGAGAGAGAGAGAGAGAGAGAGAGAGAGAGAGAGAGAGAGAGAGAGAGAGAGAGAGAGAGAGAGAGTTTTTTTGACATTCTTTATACCTAACATTCAGAAGACATTCATTTCCTTTAAAAAAAATAAATAAATAAATAAAAAAAACTGCAGGAACATGAAAGGGAATAATAAATAAAAAAAAACGAGATGTAATTTCACACAAAACCCTGAGGAAAAAAAAAACAAAGTAAAACAAACGTAGATGCACGAATACATATATATAATGCAAATCTGTGTGTGTGTGTGTGTGTGTGTGTGTGTGTGTGTGTGTGTGTGTGTGTGTGTGTGTGTGTATGTGTGTGTGTGTGTGTAAGCACTCGAAACAAAAGAAAAGGCCAGAGGACACACACAAACACAGCCCAATACCAACTTCGTGTAAAAATCCTTAAATAAACTCCCTACTCCTGCCACAGAATCCCAGCCACTGCCTCGAAATTCCCCACAAATCCCTTGTCTAGATCTCCTCCTCCTCCTCCTCCTCCTCCTCCTCCTCCTCCTCCTCCTCCTCCTCCCCCTCCTGGTTTACCTTCCTTGTCTTCCTTTTTTTTATACTCATCCTGCTTTTCCTTGTCTTAGTTGTCTTTGTCCTTTTTTTCCTCCTCTTGTTAAGCTTTCCTCTTTTTTTGTCATCATCCTCCTCGTCACCCTTCTCTTTTTCCTCTTCCTCCTGCTATTCCTCCTTCTATTCTTATGTGTAAATTTCTGTTTTCATTTCTTTTCTGTTTCTGTTTTCCGGAGTCTTTTTTTCGTCTCTCTCTCTCTCTCTCTCTCTCTCTCTCTCTCTCTCTCTCTCTCTCTCTCTCTCTCTCTCTCTCTCTCTCTCTCTCTCTCTCTCTCTCTCTCTCCCTTTACATTATTCTGCTCCTCTTTTATTCATCCCATTGCAACGAAAAACTCCAGACGTGACAAATTTACTGAAACAAAATCCTCAGGCACACTTACAAACCTTGGGATCATAAAATAATCTTAGGAAAGAACTTAATAAATAAAACATGAACGCATTCTGAATTGTGAATTACGAGGAGAGAGAGCAAATGAATTTAACACGAACAGGAAGAGGAGGAGGAGAGGGATGAAGGTGAAGAGAAAAATGAAAGCGTATCGTCTAACCGGGCTGAGGGGAAAGAATGAATGCAGAAAAAGGAGAGGAGAAAGAAGAGACGAGAGAGACGCAGGAAGAGAGTTAGGAAAGAGGGCACATGATGGAGAAAAGGGGCAAGTGAGAGGACAGAGAATTGAATTAACCTAAAGGGAGGGAAAAGGATGGAGAAAGAAAGGAAAATAGAAGATACATATGGAGAAGAACAAACAGTGGCGGGGAATGAAAAGATGAGACCCATAAGGCAGAGGAAAGAAAGGTAATGGGAGAGGAAGAGAACAGAGGATGCGAAAATGTGGAATGGTGTGACAGTAAGAGTGAGAGAGAGAGAGAGAGAGAGAGAGAGAGAGAGAGAGAGAGAGAGAGAGAGAGAGAGAGAGAGAGAGAGAGAGAGAGAGAGAGAGGGGGTAAAAGAATGAATTTTTAGAGCCAGTCACTGCAAAAACGAGGTCATATAGCGTTTTGTCTATAACTCACGTAATATTGTACTTAAAATATCCCTCAATAAAAAAAAATAGAAAAAATAGAAAAACAAAAAAAGTTAAAATCTCCTTGACTAAAACCACATTTATAGTAACAAATAAGCATTGAAAATTTCAATGAATATTAACACTATCAAAAGGAATTCAGATTCTTAAAACAATATAATTTCAAAACACCACAAACTCATTCATTAAGATCAGTTTTCCTCAAAAGAGAAAAACCTGTAAGCAAAGGAAGACCAAAGGAAATGAAGTGGCAAATGACGGACAGATGAATAAAATGAACAGGGGAAAGGGAGTAAAGAGAAGAGCAAAGAGGGATGAGAAGAGAGACGAGAGGAGAGTGTGAAGTGGGCAGCAGGAAAGATGGAATGAAGTGAGGGGGAAGAAAGCAGAGTGAGGAGGCGAGGGGAAATGAAGCGAGGGGAAGGGAATGGAGTGGGAGCGGGAAGATACATAATAAAGTAAATGGTTGAGACATGAATATATTTGCGTCACTCGGGATTCATTCATCTCCGTTGCGTCGTGTGATTCATTAACTTTTCCTGGCCATGCTAATTTCCGTTGGTATTTGCAAGTCTTCCTCAACCTCCTCTTACTCCTCTTTCTTCTACTTGCTTTTTTCTTCTTACTCTTCATACTAATTTCCCTAGTTTCCACCCTTCTCCTCCTCCCCTTTTATTACTTCTCCTCAATCCTCTCTTACTCCTTTCTCTAATCTCCCTCCTCCTATTCCTCTTCTTTCTCCATCCCTTTCTCCTCGATATCCTTTTATTCCTCATCTTTCTACTTCCTTTTAATTCGCTTTCTTTTCAGTTTCCTCTTACTCTTCCTACTACTTCTGCTTTTTTTCACCCTCTTCTTTTTATTATTATTACTTTCCTCCTTAACCTCCTTTTTTCTCTTCTTTCTTTTACTTCCTCTACGTACACCTCTTTTTCCTTTTTTCATCAGTTATAATTTATCATATTTTTACTTTTAACTCTTTGCCTTCCTCCTGCTCTACCCCCTCCTCTTCGTTCTGCTTCTCCTCCTTTTCTTCCTTCTTTTGATTGTGTTTTGTTTCCTCTTACTCTTTCCCCTTTTCCTGCGTCTTCACATTCATTTCGGTTTCCTCTTATTTTTTTCAATAAGACTCCTCTTCCTCTTATGTCCAAGTCAGTTTTGCTCTTTCTCCTTTCTTTTCTCCTCCTTTTCTTCCTCCTCCTCCTTTTCATCCAAATCCTGTTTTCTCTTACTGCTTCTCCTGTCTTTTTTTTTTCAGACATCTTTTTTTTCATTCCATCCCCTTCTCTTCATCCTCCTTTTCATTTCGTTTTAATTCTTCTTTGTCCTCCTTGTCGTCCTCTTAATTTCTTCGATCTGTGTTTCTATTTTTTCTATTCAAATTTACTTTATCATTTTTTTCTTTTATCTTCGTTGTTCTTCTTCTCTCCAATCTTTTATTCAATATCCTGGTTCTTTTTTCCTGTATCCTATTCGCAGACAAAGAGAAGGAGGGAAAAGAAGGAGGAGAATGGAGATAGTAAAAGAGAATGACATGGGAAATTGGAAAAGAAAAAGGATGGAAGATGGACAGAAAAGACAGAAATTAAGAAAATTTTACATACATATATATATATATATATATATATATATATATATATATATATATATATATATATATATATATATATATATATATATATATATGTATGTATGTAAAATTTTCTTAATTTATATATATATATAAATTTATATATATATATTTATATATATATATATATATATATATATATATATATATATATATATATATATATATATATATATATATATATATATATATATATATATATATATATATATATATATATATATATATATATATATATATATATATATATATATATATATATATATATATATATATATATACTTTTTTTCAGAAAATTCAGTAAAAATACATGAATAGCGCGAGTTCAACACACACACACACACACACACAGACACACTTCATTGGCTTTCTTGCATTCAGTTTCTAGGTTGCTCCAGCAATAAGATATCAACGAAGCGCGACAAGACAGACAGAGAGAGAGAGAGAGAGAGAGAGAGAGAGAGAGAGAGAGAGAGAGAGAGAGAGAGAGAGAGAGATTCTGTATTCCACAGTATTATGTGACACATGTTTTGCTTGTAATTTCTCTTTGCCTGTTTCTCTCTCTCTCTCTCTCTCTCTCTCTCTCTCTCTCTCTCTCTCTCTCTCTCTCTCTCTCTCTCTCTTTTGGAACATATAATATACAGGCTTTTAAACTAATTTAACTGTACATTGCAGCAATATATCTATATTTTGTCCGACAATACTGTGTGAGTGAGTGTGTGTGCCAGCGGGCACATCCATCCCTCTTCAACAAATAGAGAAGTATCTGCATAAAAGGGATGACTAAGAAATATCACGTTTTTACATCCTTCAGAGAGAGAGAGAGAGAGAGAGAGAGAGAGAGAGAGAGAGAGAGAGAGAGAGAAGACGTATACATGAACCTCCACGCATCCAAACGTACAAGTAAACAAACACGCACACACACATAGATTGAAAAACTCTTATCACAACTTTCCATCGTTCTCTCTCTCTCTCTCTCTCTCTCTCTCTCTCTCTCTCTCTCTCTCTCTCTCTCTCTCTCTCTCTCTCTCTCTCTCTCTCTCTCTCTCTCTGTGTGTGTGTGTGTGTGTGTGTGTGTGTGTGTGTGTGTGTGTGTGTGTGTGTGTGTGTGTGTGTGTGTGTGTGTGTGTACTTGGGTTTGTTTGGTTAAAGTAGGAAAAAGGGAGATTGACAGAGAGAGAGAGAGAGAGAGAGAGAGAGAGAGAGAGAGAGAGAGAGAGAGAGAGAGAGAGAGAGAGAGAGAGAGAGAGAGAGAGAGAGAGAGAGAGAGAGAGAGAGAGAGAGAGAGAGAGAGAGAGAGAGAGAGAGAGAGAGATATGGACGGAAAGTATAACAAATAGAAAGAGGCAGACAGAGAGAAAATGCAAACGAGAGATCGGTGATAGGCGGCAGGGTTCAAGGGAAATGGAGAGAGATGAGGGGATAATTTGAAGAAATGGAGAAGAGAGAGAGAGAGAGAGAGAGAGAGAGAGAGAGAGAGAGAGAGAGAGAGAGAGAGAGAGAGAGAGAACATTGAAATAAACGAAGGGGAAACGAGAGAGAGAGAGAGAGAGAGAGAGAGAGAGAGAGAGAGAGAGAGAGAGAGAGAGAGAGAGAGAGAGAGAGAGAGAGAGAGAGAACATTGAAATAAACGAAGGGCAAACGAGAGAGAGAGAGAGAGAGAGAGAGAGAGAGAGAGAGAGAGAGAGAGAGAGAGAGAGAGAGAGAGAGAGAGAGAGAGAACATTGAAATAAACGAAGGGCAAACGAGAGAGAGAGAGAGAGAGAGAGAGAGAGAGAGAGAGAGAGAGAGAGAGAGAGAGAGAGAGAGAGAGAGAGAGAACATTGAAATAAACGAAGGGGAAACGAGAGAGAGAGAGAGAGAGAGAGAGAGAGAGAGAGAGAGAGAGAGAGAGAGAGAGAGAGAGAGAGAGAGAGAGAGAGAGAGAGAGAGAACATTGAAATAAACGAAGGGGAAACGAGAGAGAGAGAGAGAGAGAGAGAGAGAGAGAGAGAGAGAGAGAGAGAGAGAGAGAGAGAGAGAGAGAGAGAGAGAGAGAACATTGAAATAAACGAAGGGTAAACGAGAGAGAGAGAGAGAGAGAGAGAGAGAGAGAGAGAGAGAGAGAGAGAGAGAGAGAGAGAGAGAGAGAGAGAGAGAGAGAGAGAGAGAACATTGAAATAAACGAAGGGTAAACGAGAGAGAGAGAGAGAGAGAGAGAGAGAGAGAGAGAGAGAGAGAGAGAGAGAGAGAGAGAGAGAGAGAGAGAGAGAGAGAGAGAACATTGAAATAAACGAAGGGTAAACGAGAGAGAGAGAGAGAGAGAGAGAGAGAGAGAGAGAGAGAGAGAGAGAGAGAGAGAGAGAGAGAGAGAGAGAGAGAGAACATTGAAATAAACGAAGGGTAAACGAGAGAGAGAGAGAGAGAGAGAGAGAGAGAGAGAGAGAGAGAGAGAGAGAGAGAGAGAGAGAGAGAGAGAGAGAGAGAGAGAGAGAGAAACATTGAAATAAACGAAGGATAAACGAGAGAGAGAGAGAGAGAGAGAGAGAGAGAGAGAGAGAGAGAGAGAGAGAGAGAGAGAGAGAGAGAGAGACATTGAAATAAACGAAGGGGAAACGAGAGAGAAACATTGAAATAAACGAAGGGGAAACGAGAGAGAGAGAGAGAGAGAGAGAGAGAGAGAGAGAGAGAGAGAGAGAGAGAGAGAGAGAGAGAGAGAGAAACATTGAAATAAACGAAGGAGAAACGAGAGAGAGAGAGAGAGAGAGAGAGAGAGAGAGAGAGAGAGAGAGAGAGAGAGAGAGAGAGAGAGAGAGAGACCATTATCATCATCCAGTGGTTCTCAAACTTTTTCATGAGCGACCCTATTTGGAACATTTCATTCCTTCGCGACCCATGATTGGTTCATATGTGATGAAGTTGTAGAATAAATCAATAAGAACGACAGATTATTATTATTATTATTAGTTAGTAAATATAGTAAGTAGTATATGAAGCAAGATATTATATAATTACACACACACACACACACAAATGACTGCAAACGGCACAAGCTCCCTCGCCTGCGGTCGGTGGAAAATAGACACCGCGCACGAGCCTGCATGGGCCCACTGCCAGTCCAACATACGCGTTTGATACAGGAGTCATTCCTGTCAGAGACACCATTACGTGGGGCCCAGGAGGAGGGAGGTGGGGGGAAGATGAACATACATAACAAAAGTAATTTGTGGTTAAAGAAGAATAATTCAATTAAGTAACTGAAATACACTGAAACACTGAAAGCATGATAATGTTCCTGTGTCCCTGCGACCCATCAAAATTGATCTCGCGACCCATAGTTTGAGAACCACGGTCCTATACGAGGGAAGATCATGTTACTGAAGAGAACGCTAGGAGGAGGAGGAGGAGGAGGAGGGGCAGAAGAGAAACAGGAAAAGAAAGTGTATAGGTGAGAGAAAGAAGAGGGAGAAGAGTAGATGAGCGAGAAGAAAATTAAAAGCAAGAATATGAAGAGAAAAAAAGAACTAGAAGAAGCATGAGCAAGAAGAAAAACAAGGAGACGAAAAATAGAAGAAAAAAAGAAAGACTTAGATATTGAAAAAAAAATGAAAGAAATAAACAGCTTTTCGGGGAAACGAACGATTTCCGCAACAACAAAACCATAAAATGAAGAAGCGAACAAACAAATAAGAAAATAAAACGACTGCTAAGAAAAATACTCGTAAAGATACCGAAACTTGAAACCAGCGCGAACACCAGAATAAAGCACGTCTTGTTAAGCTTGGTACATTAAAGGTGGAAGAACACGGGAAGCAAAGAATAAAGCATGAAAAAAAGAAAATAAAGAGATAAGGAAAATTATAAAATTCAGAACCGGAACTTTTAAGCAAATCTACAGCCACTGACTTATTACCGAAGGAATCAAAAGCTTGGAACTTTCACGAAAGAAAGAAAATACTATTACAACAAAGAAAACCACACACAAGCAGAAGGAAAGAGAGAGAGAGAGAGAGAGAGAGAGAGAGAGAGAGAGAGAGAGAGAGAGAGAGAGAGAGAGAGAGAGAGAGAGAGAGAAAGCAGAATCCATGAACAAAACAACTCATTAACCTTTGATTCCCAGTACAGGCGAAAGAATATTTACGACCAAAGGAAATCCATTTCCACAGATATAGAGGATTCGATCTCACAAATGTCGATTC
>NC_087160.1:14502500-14515000 GCF_035594125.1 Scylla paramamosain
ACAAATTCCTGCCTTCAGCGTCTTGTAAGCGGATGAAGCTAATTGCATTCCTAGGCGGCTTCCTTCTCTTTCTTTTACTTCCATATCCTCCCTCCTTATTTCCCTTTCTCTCCTTACCCTCCTCTCTCTCTCTCTCTCTCTCTCTCTCTCTCTCTCTCTCTCTCTCTCTCTCTCTCTCTCTCTCTCTCTCTCTCTCTCTCTCTCTTTTTCTCTCTCGTGGCACAATTAAAATAATATTTCTAAACTTATAAAATCCCAATAAGTTCTAGGAATAAATTCCTGCGTTATGATTACGTGAAAATAAGACATGAAAATAGAACTTAATTGGAATATACATTAAAAAAGAATATGTAAACTATATACGAGTATATATAGATTTTCTAAGATATTAACACTAGAAAGTGAAAACTCTTCCTCCTCTTTTCCCTGAATTCCTTTCTGCATTAACACGGGCCTTTCCCCCTCCCCCTCTCCAACTCCTTACCTCTTTCTCTACCCCTCATTCTCACTCTCTTCTCTGAATGAAGAGAACCTAACTAATCTGAATTCTTTCACTTACTTTTTCTAAACTTTTGGAAACATTATGCAAGAGAGAGAGAGAGAGAGAGAGAGAGAGAGAGAGAGAGAGAGAGAGAGAGAGAGAGAGAGAGAGAGAGAGAGAGAGAGAGAGAGAGAGAGACTGAATAAACAAGAAGTGCCAACGTTGCAAGCAGAGATAAAAGTAAGTAGGTAGCAAATCATGGTGTTAGGAGCAGAAAAGAATAAAAATAAAAAAAACGTTTACAAAGCAGAGCAGCAGATAAAGGATTATGAGGAAGTCACAAATACAACACAAAAAAAAAAGAAAAGAAAAGAAAGAAAAGCCACCACTGCGTTAAAATATTGTCAAGCTTTGCTAAGTCAGGTTAGGTTATGTCAGGTTAGGTTAGGTTAGGTTAGATTATACTAGACAAGGTTAGGTTAGATAAAGTTCCACGAAGTCAGGATAGGTAACGTTAGGTTAGATTGTATTAGGTTTGGTTAGGTTATGTTAGACTAAATAACAGCATTAATGCGAAAAAGGATAACCAAGATGTAAAGAATATCGTAAGTCAAGTTGGATGAAAGAAAACATGGTGACGGGGTAAAGTGAGCTTACTTAACTTACCCAGTATACTTAAATAGGTCTCTCTCTCTCTCTCTCTCTCTCTCTCTCTCTCTCTCTCTCTCTCTCTCTCTCTCTCTCTCTCTCTCTCTCTCTCTCTCTCTCTCTCACATACATAATTGCCACTTTTTGTACACATTTTCTCAATAATCCATGAAACCACCCTCTTATCATAACTCATAAGGGAGCACCAGGCAGGTAATGGAGAAACTGAAACTGATCTGAATATGGCGTAGGAATGCGCACACCCACATACTCGTACAAGGAGATACCTTTTAGAGTGATGTTGGCGGCTGGATAGGAAACGTTGAGAAGGAGGTTAGTCACAGTTTAACAGGCGAGACGTGTCGGTAAGCACATCTCTCTCTCTCTCTCTCTCTCTCTCTCTCTCTCTCTCTCTCTCTCTCTCTCTCTCTCTCTCTCTCTCTCTCTCTCTCTCTCTCTCTCGGCAACAGTTACTAACCAAGTACAAAAAGGTGAACAATGCAGTTTTGAGTGAGACAGGGCGTCTGCTCATCAACATAACACAAGGTCTTCTCTTTGTGAACTGCCTGGGTTGACAGAGAGTGAGCCATATCAACGTGTTGCTTGAGAGGTCTTTGATATCCCATACTTCCTCGCCTGACGTCTGCCATTACCAACCAGATCGGTTTAACAAGTCAACATGACATTTCCTTTCTATCCTACGCACACTTGGCAGACAAACAAGCAGACCAGCTGACAGACAGACAGACAGACAGACAAAACATACAGACAAATGACAGAGTAAAGATGTGGAAAACGGATAAAATATATTAAAACTGTGATGAAAATTAAATATATCGTTTTAATAGAGAGAGAGAGAGAGAGAGAGAGAGAGAGAGAGAGAGAGAGAGAGAGAGAGAGAGAGAGAGAGAGAGAGAGAGAGAGAGAGAGAGAGAGAACGGTAGGAATGTAAATTGAGAACAAAAAATAGAGAGAAAAAAAGTTACTTTTCAGTAACTTGGCAAAATTATAAGGAATTTTAATAACCTCGATTTTAAACTGCTTCGTTTTTTTTCCTTTCCACATTTTTTTCTTTTGTTTTCTAAGTACCTGCACATTACATTGCGTCAAATTAAAAGGAAAACCTAAATAAAAAAAAAAATTACATCGCATCGTCATAAATATTGCACCATTTTATAGCCAGGATATTAAGGTAAGTAAAAAATTAAAGCATATCTCGGGAATATTAATAAGAAAAATATAAGTTAAGAAGTAGTGGCAGTTAATATTTTAAACCTCGATGGAAAAGAGATAATGTTTGCCAATGAATAAATAAATAAATATATAAACTGAAAACAGAGTTCACGTATTTTCTTAAGTGTACTTGTGTTTATATATTCATTAAAACTCCATTAGATGATTCATTGAGTGTTTGTTTCCGAAAGGCTTTCTGATATCAGTTATATTTACCTCTCACCATCTTCTTTTACTTTCTTTAAATTCGTCTCCTCCTCCTCCTCCTCCTCCTCCTCCTCTTCCTCTTCGTCCCGAGGTCTGGACAGGAGGCGTCGTGACGTTATTGAGTTAGGATCGTCCCCGTCATCCTTCCGCATCTTTCCTCCCCTTCCTCCTCCTCTTCTTCCTACTTCCTTCTCTTCCTTCGCACGGGCAATCCTCTCTCTCTCTCTCTCTCTCTCTCTCTCTCTCTCTCTCTCTCTCTCTCTCTCTCTCTCTCTCTCTCTCTGTGTGTGTGTGCGTGATTTTTCATTCCTTTCCATCCAGGTTTCTTTTTTTCTTCTTATCCTTTCTCTCTCTCTCTCTCTCTCTCTCTCTCTCTCTCTCTCTCTCTCTCTCTCTCTCTCTCTCTCTCTCTCTCTCTCTCTCTCTCTGATTTTTTATTTCTTTTCATTCATGCTTCCTTCATTTCTTTCGTTCTCATTCTGTCTCTTCTTTTTCGTTTTTTCTCTACTCAGCTATCGTACGTTTGGCAGAAATTTTGCTTCATGTTAAAAAGTTTCCGAGAATTTGCACCATAAAGTCAAAAGAAATTCCAGAGATCCAAAACACAGCTTCAATTACGTCAATCAGGTTTTAGAGCTTCAGTCCAGAAGGAAAGGGGGCGGAAAGAAGACTACGAGAGAGGGACAGAGGGGAGGGACGAAGGGGAAGTAGGAAAGAAGCGACAAGGAGGAGGTAAGGACTGATCTTCACTATTACCAAGTTGTCTTCTAAAGAGGAAACGAAATGAGAGCAGGAGTGAGAGAGAGGATGGAAAGAATTCGAGGACACACACACACACACACACACACACACACAGATAGAGATTGACAAGGTTTAAAGAATCATAGAATATAAACTTGTGAAGCAGCTTCGGACACGCGCTATTCCTATCTCGAAGCAACTTAAGTGAATACAAATATCAAATGTGAGAGGGGTGGTGCAGTGAAGGGATCGGCAGAAGGGAAAGAGGGAGAGAGGGACGGGAGGAAATGGCAGCAGTAACATGAAATACGTATATATGAACGTAACAGCGGCCTAGAGATGGAGGGAAGGAGGGGGAGGGTATAAGGAGGCGGTGTGATTGTGTAGTGGAGAAGCTGGACGGGAGAAGACAGTGGAGAACGTGAAAATGGAAAGAGAAGGGGGAGGAGGGAGGGAGGGCGAGCGTTGTAGGGAGTAGCTAGGGAGTAGCTAGGATAAGAGAGAGAGAGAGAGAGAGAGAGAGAGAGAGAGAGAGAGAGAGAGAGAGAGAATTCTAAGAAGACCACCTGTGAAGAGGCTGGTCTGGTTACCCTGCAAAATTATACCAGCGGGGAAATAAGGAAGGCAGCGCGGCAGTGATACAAGAGATCAACTGGGAGATTAAGGAACTGGTGAGGGACAGGGCAGATAACAATAGCAAAAGGAACAAATAATGCAAAGTAAAAACAAACAACAGCACACGTGTTGACCCGCACGAGATTGACGAATTACACCACATAATTCAAAGAAAGATACATGGTACAGTAAATGCAAGAGAAGAGAAGTGGAGAATGGAGTTTAAAGGAAGGGTGGCCTGAGTTAAGGATGTGGGAGGAGTTTGAAGCGAGTGCAGAGGCGTTGGGATCAAAGCTGAGTGGAAGGAAAGTGAACCAAGCGCGTAGGCGACGCGACGCAGGAACAGAAGCTGGAGCGGTGTGGGTGGCAAAGGGGTGAGGCAAGGATGTGCAGGGACAGAAGTGGTGTCGGAGCTGAGAGGAAATTTGACAGCATTAAACACAACAACCTGGCATGAAACATTTCCCGTGTTGGACAGAGATGAAAAGTGCCGCTCTACTCGTAATCCTCGCTCAACACACACACACACACACACACAAACACACACACATATAACAGTTCCGTCTCTTTCGTAACATGCAAATCTCTTTTCGACGAGCTCCATGCAATCATTTATGAGATAACACCTAGCGTGTGTATCCGAGTACAACACGAATACGTAGTTCATACCTCCGCCCTTATTGTTATTATTCACTCAGTGTTTCAATAGAGAACTACAGGAAAAGCGAAACAAAATACAGCGATCGCACTTGCAGCTCGTGATGATGGTGGTGGTGGTGGCGGTGGCAGTGATGAGAGGGACGTTGTTTATAAAGGGATGCGATTAATTAATTGACTTCCAAGTAACATTATGATGGATTCACAACACTCCACAATGTTCTCGACATGCCACGCCACTCCGGACCATGCCGCGTCCTTGGAAACACGCCGACACATACACGCACACGGAACAAATAACTGTTAACGTCTGACCAGTTACACATAAGATGACTCCTTCCTTAATCGTGAGTGGACAGTGACAAGAACAGCCGTGGTTGGGGGGAAGAGGAGGGTGAAACGATGATAGAGGCGAGGTGATGATGGAAAGAAGGGGAATCAAATTAATAAATGTTGGGTAATTACTCACAGGAGAGTAAGAAACGTGGTATTAAAGAATAAAACGAGAGATGGTATTTATGTGTTTCTGCATCTGTTCCAAGATGACGCGAAAATAATAAGATAAACTGCTTGTAGGTTTGCGGAAAGACTAGAAAGTGTTTGGTATTGTTGCCAGATGCACGTCTCTCTCTGCCAGTCTCACTTTTATCTTTTAACATAAATTTCCTTGACTTACATACAGGTACTATAACCCATTCACCTTGTTTACCTCACCCCGTAATGCCAGACCGCATCGCACCTCCCAGCCACGAGTCTAAGACTTAATAATGAAGGTCACACATTAGAGGCAATGGAGGTGCATGGAAACTCTTCCCGCTCCAGACCGTGAACCTCGCTTCGAGTGCTGCTTCGAGTCGCCTGCCTCGTATTATGCTGATACAAACTAATTACCAGTAGTTATTGAATGTGAATACTCTGCTTCCATCTGGCAGGTATTCAACTCAACATGGCGTGTCAACTCTGTTGTGTGTATGCAGTGGTGGTGGCGGTGGTTGTTATGGTGTGTCGCTTTAATTTCTATTGTATGGTTTCATTATTTTTTTCTCTCTATTTCAGATTACCTGTTAGTTCAGTTAATGAGTGTGCATGATTGTGGTGGTGGTAATGGCAGTGGTGGTGGTAGTGGTACTAACGCGTTAGTTTCATTAATGTTTGTTCTCATAGTTTTATTTTTTTTATTTAAATTCTCTATCATGTATTCGTTCAATCTATCAGTATTTACATTTGAAGCGAGAGAGGTGCCTATGAAGCGTGAGTTTCACTCATGTTTGCTCTCATTGTTTTAATTTCTTGTCAATTGTTTGCTCAGTCTGTCAGTATCAAGGTTCACTCACACGCACATTAGTAAACTTGCACTGGTAACTGGTGTCGGAAGTGCCGCCGGTTGCTAGAATAAAATCGACGTTGTTATTTTAGAGAGGCTCTGTATTCCTTCCTTCCTGAATTATTCATGCTCTAACTTGACGATATTTTATATAAATTATGTTTAATTGAGATTATATATATTTGACGTACTTCACGACACCGTCCTGCTTTCCATTACAGTTCTATACAGAATATGGATGATTAGAGACCGAGCATCTCACCCGCTTCACCGCCCATTCCGGCCTTCCATTACGTTTCAGTGCAGATTATGAATAATTAGACGCATGCATTTGACCTATTTCACCAACCATTCTTGCATTCTATTTGTGAAACGATTATGAATGATGACCTGCCATGCAGTTGACCTACTTCTTCCAGTCCTCCCTTAAGTTATATTTCCATATGGACTGCGAATAATTAGAAGCATGTATTTGACCTACTTCACCACTCCTGCCTTCCATTCCAGTCACCAGGCAGATCACAGGTAACGCAGTACAGGCACGCCACCAGCCACACGCTACCAAAAAAACAAACATTTCTCGCTCGAAGCTATTAAGGTCTATTAAGGTTTTTAAGGAATTATTACAGCGAGGCACGTGTCTGTTTGGCTTTCGTTTATGGAATATTCGGAAGACTTAGCTGTGTGGTGCGAGGTGTTTTTGCCATAAAGGATCGCGCTTGATTACAAAGCGGGGTGTTTAGTGCAGCCAAGGAAGTTTAATTATTCATGTGTTAATTTATCTATTTATGTGTTGCTTTTTTGTGTGTTTGTGTGAATGTGTGTTGTTTACTTTAAGCATACACACACACACACACACACACATACACACATACCACACATTAAGATTAATGTTAAGTATTTCCCCACCCCCTATGTACATTTTCAGTTTGTTAACTGCCTAAATAATAAACCGTTTATTATTATTATTTTTATTATTATTACCACACATGAACCTTCACCCTTCATCTCCACACTAAACCACTCACTCACTCAACCACTAGCTCACTCACTCACTTTCTCATACTCTCCCACTCACTTATAAATCCTTATCTCACCATTTCCCCATCCACTAAACCACAAAATCACTCACCCAATACTAAGCCCCAGTACCACTACACCTTACTTCCGACACAATAAATCTTTGGTCAAGGCGAAGAAAAGGTGATATTACCGCACACATTCCTGGAGGAGAGACTAACGAAGAGAAACTGCCGGTGTGAGTCATTTAAGGGAGGGGTGGCGTGCTTAGGGGACGGTCAAGTGATCGATGAAATAGTTTGTGGCCTCAGATCTTCCTCTCGACGCTTCTGGAAGTCACGGCAAGAGGAGAGTGACGAGAAGGATGACTGAAGCTGAAGAACATCATAAGGAGGACTAGGAGGAGACGGAGGATAAGGAGGTACAGAAGGAAGAGGAGAAGGACAGTGTACAGCAAGGGTTATAGGGTATAGTCGATATTGGTTGATAATAGACATAATGGAAAGGCAAATTTGAGGGTATTGAATGAGGCGGTAAAGGAAAAGAAGGCAATATTCAAAGGTACAGGACAAAATGCTCTACAGAGGGGATGTTGACAACACAAGAGAGAAACTTTACACACACACACACACACACACACACACACACACACACACACACACACACACACACACACACACACACACACACACACACGTGATAAAGTAATAAACAAATAGAAGAATACTTGAATTAACTAAAATAAGTATACAAAACACAATCTTCAAACCAAGCCGATGAGTTACAAGAAACAGTGAACAGTGGCTTGTAGATATTGCTAAAAGCGTAGTTAAAGCCCAGTTAAGGTCTAAATATCAACTGGAGCAAAATCAACGACTCATAGTATGTGTGTGTGTGTGTGTGTGTGTGTGTGTGTGTGTGTGTGTGTGTGTGTGTGTGTGTGTGTGTGTGTGTGTGTGTGTGTGTGCTTACTGTCCTTCATAGGCGGTGGATGATTAATGGGAGTGTGATGGGTTTTTAATGAGTGACCTTAGGAGACAATGCGAGATTAGAGATCAGTAGTTTTCTCTCTCTCTCTCTCTCTCTCTCTCTCTCTCTCTCTCTCTCTCTCTCTCTCTCTCTCTCTCTCTCTCTCTCTCTCTCTCTCTCTCTCTCTCTCTCTCTCTCTCTCTCTCTCTCTCTCTCTCTCTCTCTCTCTCTCTCTCCAATATGTTCTTTGTTTTCTAGCAAGCCAAATTTATTACTTTGTTATTGTGTAATAAAATATTCTGAACCCCCAAAATTTAAAGTTAATCGCTTTTTTCTACTCCAGGCATATATGATGTATTTTTTCATTACCTTGTGATGAGACAATAATGTAAAAATAAGGATTAATTAATACTCATTATGCCTTGATGTCAATTTTCTAATATGCGCAAAACTTTTGGGTTTGAAATATTATGCGAACGAAAAATTAACCTAAGAACTGAACAATTTATAGGAAATAGTAAGAAGACAGGAAGCTTACACCCTATACGTATAAACGAGTGTAAGCAAACCATATATAAAACATACATACCAATACTATCGAAACTGAGTCCCTTTACCAAATCTTTTTTTTTTTTTTTTTATTTTATCTTCCATATGTGATATCAATGTTATAAAATAGCGCAATAGTTAGCAATTCAAATTACAAATGAGAGGTCTAGGTTTCATATCTGAAGACTGATGGCTTGGGATTGGCAAAAAGTAGTACTTCTTTACCTGTCGAAATAAGTACTATTATAGTGTCGGAAGAAAAAAAATAATGTCAACGTCATCTGGTGATAACAGAGTGACACTATTCCTTCTAACCTGTGTGTGTGTGTGTGTGTGTGTGTGTGTGTGTGTGTGTGTGTGTGTGTGTGTGTGTGTGTGTGTGTGTGTGTGTGTGTGTGTGTGTGTGTGTGTGTGTGTGTATCTGTGTGTATGTTAAACCTTAAAAAAATGCCGTATTACACAGTTTGGCATGTGTGCAAAAGCCAAAAACTTAAAAAAAAAAATCATCTTGATGCTTTGTGAATTAAGGCAAATTTCACCTACTGAAACAGACACACACACACACACACACACACACACACACACACACACACACACACACACACAATAGAGCCACAAAGTAGAAGCTAAAAAACAAAACATCCAACTACAAACCACATCCTTCACCACGCCGCCTTCCACCCTGCCCCCATCCACTCGCTCCATCACCAACTCCTCCACAGTCACGCGCAGAGGAAGGAGATGGAAAGGAAAGTTTTAGTAACGTTATTTATTTATTTATTTATTTATTTCAGATACGTTACTATTTTTTTTTATTCGTTCCCACTCCTTATTGTGAACTTGACTAGCACTGCAGAAGGCGACATGTGTGGGTTATGAAAATAGACCTCATCAGTTTTAAAACCCTCAAAGACTTACTGAAGAAAAAGAGGAATCTTTAGTATACCACAATTTCCTTTACTAAACTTTCATATGTTTTTGAAAGGGAGAACATCTTAAGCAGCTTCCCTTATGTTCTCACAAAAGGGGCACTCTATAAATAATTTCCATTGTGTTCTTATCCTCTTGTATCTATCGGTCTTCTTTTTTTTATATTTCATACCCGGAAGTTTTCTATGTAAGACCTTGATTGATTAAAGAGACGATATCAAGGTATAATGAGTTTTGATATGTTATGATTTTTACACTATTGCCGATTCATCAATTAATGGGAAACATCATCTTTCCATCATCAATACCTTCTAAGTGTTTTTTTTTTTTAGTATGTTCAGGAACTAAATGCTAGAAAATAATGAAAATATCAGAATTAAGAATAAAAAATTACTTTTTTTGTGACTAAGGAAGGTGGAATTAAAACTGGGATCTACATATTTCTTAATAATGAATCCTCTTGTCTGTTTGTTTCTTCGTTTTTTTTGTTTCTTTCTTCCTTTCATTCTTTCTTTCTTTGCTTCTTTATTTATTCATTATTTTCTTATTACTCTTGTTAGTTTTTTTCATAAAAAAACAATTATCAGTCATCCGAACCAGTTACTCTTTCTTCTGTTTTACATTTTTTTTTCTATTCCTTACATAAACGGACTGGTAAGAAAAATACCAGTAATGTACAATAGCTTTCTGTTCATCGTATCACTTCAAAATAGTTGTTTTCGTAAATAAATAAGCTGAATATTAATTTCATAAACATCATAAACTTTTCATTATTTAACTGCATAATAAAAATCCAAATTAAATTCCTAAAAAAATAAACAAATAAATAAAAATTTTGTGCAGTATGTAAATTCCCTCACCGATATTTCACAGCAAAATATAATGGTGTATCATTAAGTTGATAAGAACATTAATAACTTATACATAATTTTCGCTTTGTTTTTTTCACTACAAAAGAGAATCCTAGTTTCAATAGATTAACAAATGCAATTATAACCCAAATACAAAGAATTTCCTTTCCTTAACCTAACCATAAAATAAACTACATTTTAGTAAATTAATAACAACGGTAAAAAAAAAAAACAGTAATAACATGCGTACTTAAAACACAGAAAAAAAAAATTATCCCAATAAACGAGTTATACAAACAGCAACACAATAAAGCATTATCCCCATAACCTTATATATTAACATAATAACAGACCAATTGACCGTTGTTATAAAACATGAAAAAATTAAAATAAAAAAATACTAAAAATTTCGTTTTTTTTTTTTTTTTCTAACATCACTATGAAATAATTGCATGTTATTTCACATAACAAAAACCAAGAGACATTAAAAATTTTTCTTCATAATTTTACCACATGTCATTTTTTTTTTTTTACTGTTTTTTATCACCGCAGTTCGGGTTTGTCAGCGAGGAGGTGAGTCGTTTTGTCAGCGAGCATAATAACACAGCAGAGGCGTCCCTTAAACCTTAGGATCAATTCCCTCACAGAAAATGGAAGACCAAAATCCCTCTGTTGTCATAGAAACCACAATCTCTCTCTCTCTCTCTCTCTCTCTCTCTCTCTCTCTCTCTCTCTCTCTCTCTCTCTCTCTCTCTCTCTCTCTCTCTCTCTCTCTCTCTCTCTCTCTCTCTCTGTCTTTCTCTAGATATGTGGATGGAGAGATAAATACCGTATAAGGACTAACATCTTTTTTCTCTCACATATATTTCGATGCGTGGAGACAGAGAGAGAGAGAGAGAGAGAGAGAGAGAGAGAGAGAGAGAGAGAGAGAGAGAGAGAGAGAGAGAGAGAGAGAGAGAGAGAGAGAGAGAGAGAGAGAGAGAGAGAGAAGCACCATGTTGCGAGAGGGAGGGACAGAAGGAGAGAGGAAGGGAGGAGGAGAGGAGAGATATGAGGATGGAGGGTACAGATGAAGGCACAAAAAAAATAATAAATAAATAAATAAATAAATAAATAAATATATATATATATATATATATATATATATATATATATATATATATATATATATATATATATATATATATATATATGCGAGGTGTGTCATTAAAGTTCCAGGACTGGTGCCACACAAGTTTTATTTCACATCCAGGCTACAAACTATAGGTTATCTCCTTCGAAGTAATCCCCCTGGCACCGCATGCACTTGTCCATCCTTCTCTGCCAGGCTTGCATGCACTGCTGGAAGGATTCTTGCGGGATGCTCCTCAGCTCCGTCGTCACGGCCTTTTTGATGTCGTCCGCATCATCAAAACGGGTCCCCTTCATGACCTCCTTGAGCTTGGGGAAGAGGAAGAAGTCGCACGGAGCGAGGTCAGGTGAGTAGGGCGGTTGCTCCAGCACGGCGATGTTCTTCTTGGCCAAGAACTCTCTGATGCTCAGGGCATTGTGAGCAGGCACATTGTCGTGGTGAAGCAGCCACGAGTTGCCCTGCCACAACTCCCGCCTCTTCTCGCGCACTGCACGAAGCAGACGCCGCAGTACTTCTTTGTACACATGTTGGTTGACTGTCTGGCCCTGTGGCAAGAACTCGCAGTGGACGATGCCCCTCACATCGAAGAAAGCGATCAACATGACCTTGAAGCTGGACCTGGACTGCCTTGCTTTCTTCGGCCGTGGCGACGCCGGACTCTTCCATTGAAGGCTCTGGCGTTTGGTCTCCGGGTCGTACTCAAATACCCAGGACTCATCGCCGGTGATGACTCTCCTGAGCAAGTCTGGTTCAGTTTCCAGACGCTCGAGGATGTCCTGACACACCTGCATGCGTCGTCCCTTCTGGTCATCGTTCAGGAGTCTCGGCACCATCTTCGCACAGACTTTCCGCATGCCCAGATCTTCAGTGATAATCTTCCACACGCTGTTGTGGTTCATGCCAAGCTCATCTGCGATCTTTCGAACAGTCAACCGACGATCGTCACGCACCATCTGCTTGACACGCTCAACATTGGCCTCATTCCTGCTCGTTGAGGGTCTTCCACTCCTGGGGTCATCTTCCACGTCCTCCCGGCCCTCTTTGAACCTCTTGCACCACTCAAAAACACGTGAGCGTGACATTGTCTCATCCCCGTACACTTTTTGCAGCATACCCAGTGCTTCTGACGGCGTTTTCCCCAAC
>NC_087160.1:14525000-14540000 GCF_035594125.1 Scylla paramamosain
ATTGACGTATAGGAAAATCACGAGGCTGATAGCACAGGTTATGTAAGTCACCAAATAAACACAAAATAAAAAATGTAAGAGAGAGAGAGAGAGAGAGAGAGAGAGAGAGAGAGAGAGAGAGAGAGAGAGAGAGAGAGAGAGAGAGAGAGAGAGAGAGAGAGAGAGAGAGAGAGAGACTGTTGCTAAGACACGGTAACATTGGAAGTTTTAGGAAGAAACAAAGACGAAGTGTCACAACTACTGGAGGATAGCAGAGAAGGAGAAAGAGAGAAAAAGGAAGGAGAAAGGGAAGAACGAGAGGAATGAGGAAGAGAAGGAAGAGAAGGAAGAGCAGGACAAATAGTGGATAAGGAGGTCACCACGATATGTTTATGACCAGAGGAGGATGGTAAGAGAAAGGAAGACAAGACAACTTGAACTCACAACAATGTCTCGATGCCTCCTCCAAGAACCGAGACGTCCCTGCAGAAGAAGAGAGAAGAAGGCAAACTTCATGCATCACGAGGGACAGTCAGCGGATGCGTGAAATTGGAGAAGGTAAAAGGGAAAAGTAAAGGGTAAATTTTTATCATTAACGTGCAAGAGGAAAACTGCATTAGCGCCGGAACGACAAATTAGTTTTCCAGTCATGATTGATTTGTTGAGGAGAGGAAATGTGTGTGTGTGTGTGTGTGTGTGTGTGTGTGTGTGTGTGTGTGTGTGTGTGTGTGTGTGTGTGTGGGTGGGTGGGTGGGTAGGTTGGTGGGTGTGTCTGTAGAGACTCAACTATACATTTTTTCCCTATAATTTTCCTCGCTTCCATTCTCACTTACTCTTCACAGTTCTCTTTGTTTGTCTATTTCTGTGTGTCTCTCTGCTTATCTATCTGTCTATCTGTCTACCTATCAATCTATTTATTTGTCCATCTAGATGCATTTCTGATTCTCTCTCTCTCTCTCTCTCTCTCTCTCTCTCTCTCTCTCTCTCTCTCTCTCTCTCTCTCTCTCTCTCTCTCTCTCTCTCTCTCCTCAGTGTTGCCACGTCTGCCTTTAATAAGACTCCCCCACCTGACATACACGAGTCCATTGCTGTCTCTCATTACACTGGTGCTGGGAGTTGGCAACACTGTCTTGCCGGCTTTTGGATTATCCCATTAACTCATTTCCCCTTTATTATTACCGCTTTTCTTGCCTACAATATTTTTTTTATACGAAGCTACACATAGAAATGATGGTCAGTGTGTGTACATGTACTGTACGTGTGTATGTGTGCACGTGTGTGTGTGTGTGTGTGTGTGTGTGTGTGAGAGTTAAGTATCCACATATCTATCCTCCTTGCTAATCTCTCTCTCTCTCTCTCTCTCTCTCTCTCTCTCTCTCTCTCTCTCTCTCTCTCTCTCTCTCTCTCTCTCTCTCTCCGTCCATGCTTCTCCCATACTCTCATCCTCTCTTCCTCCCTTCCCACCACGCTTGGAATTGCATTTCTCTTCTTGCTCTGGGAAGGGAATTGGGTCTTCCATTAAGCTTATTGAAGCCTTTATTGTGCCTCTTGTGCCTCAGCCGTCAAACACATCAGGGTTATCTTGACAAGCGCAACGTGACCTCTCTTATTCCTCTTGTCGCTTTTTTTTTAATGTCATGATTTTTGGCATTAATTTGGTGGGTAAGTTTTATTTCCATTTTATATATATATATATATATATATATATATATATATATATATATATATATATATATATATATATATATATATATATATATATATATATATATATATTTTTTTTTTTTGTTTGTTTTGTTTTGTTATTTACTTGAACTTTCGTACTAATTTGGTGATGAGTTCATTATCACCTTTTTATCTATTTTTATAGTCTTTTTTCCTTTTTTTTCTGTGCAACTTGTTATTTATTCGAATTTTAGTAAATGATAGTTTGGTGGATAAGTTTCATTGTCACTTTTTTCTATTTCTTTTTTTTTGTGATTTTTCTTCTTTATTTTCCTTGATTTTTTTTTTACTTTATTATTCTCATCCGTTGATTTCATTTAATAACCAATTATCATCATCATCATTACCATCATCATCATCGCCATTCTCTCTCTCTCTCTCTCTCTCTCTCTCTCTCTCTCTCTCTCTCTCTCTCTCTCTCTCTCTCTCTCTCTCTCTCTCTCTCTCAACCAGGTATGTCGAAATGTGTGGTCCTCTCATTCCATACATTCTCAACCTCCCTCTTATGACCCCCAGTGTAATTCCATGTAATGCTAAGCTTCGTATAATCTCTAATACGAATCCTGATCTTGAAATCCAGGAAGACCAGCTTTGGAGAAGAAACCCAACTCCCCACACGATAGCGGGAATAATATTGGAATTACTTTCTTTTCAAGGGTATTATGAGCTCTTTAACTCTTAAACGAATACAACCTTATTTATCTTTTTTTTTTTTTGTAAGATGGGCACTAGCCAAGAGGAACAAAAAGATCGAAAGAAAAGGTCCACTTGAGTACTCAGCCAATATCCAGAGCGAGGTCAAAAAAGAATAATTGAAAATTGGAGGATAAGTATCGTGAAACCTCCTTGTAGAAAGAGTTTTAAGCCATAGGACTTATGGGCAGTAGTCCAGTAAAACACCGCATATACTTCGAAATTAATGTGCTCAGTGTTTTCTCTCAAGCTTAAGTACACTGATCTACTCAGAATTTGTCCCTAATCTAATTTTGAATACTGTTAGATGGTAAGAGGAGTAAACATTGAAGTGAAACACAAAACACAAAGTGAATGTGGACAGATTTCTCGACTTTTGATCTCTGCTGTGCATTATCTGACTCAAGTATCCTATCTCTCTGTCTTCTTCTTTCTTGCTTTTATGTATCTGTGGTGTAGTGAGTAAAAGAATAAGAAAGTAGGGAAAGATGAGTGAAGAATGAGAAATACCTCTAGGGTGACCAGTGTGTGTGTGTGTGTGTGTGTGTGTGTGTGTGTGTGTGTGTGTGTGTGTGTGTGTGTGTGTGTGTGTGAAGGTGGGGGGGGCGACAAGGAGTAGCTGATTTATTTAGAGTTGTAAGTTCATTTTTCTTTTTCTCCGGTTGCTTGATCTTTTCTTCGTATTTTATGAGAAGTATTCTTTTTTCAGCAATCTCTCTCTCTCTCTCTCTCTCTCTCTCTCTCTCTCTCTCTCTCTCTCTCTCTCTCTCTCTCTCTCTCTCTCTCTCTCTTTTTCACTATCTATCTATCTATCTATCTATCTATATCTATGTCTCTCTCTCTCTCTCTCTCTCTCTCTCTCTCTCTCTCTCTCTCTCTCTCTCTCTCTCTCTCTCTCTCTCTCTCTCTCTCTCTCTCTCTCTCTCTCTATATATATATATATATATATATATATATATATATATATATATATATATATATATATATATATATATATATATTCCCGCTCTTTACTTCGAACTCCACCTTTACTCTCCATGATTTCTTCAATGTCCCGTAATTTATTTTTCCTCCTTTTGCAATCCTTCTCTCACTGAACCTTTGCTTTACTTTACTTTTCACCTACACTCGTTCATCCTCACCATTCATCCATCCTTTCCCTCGGCAATACACGATTTCATCATCCCTCACAATCTGGGATCATCCTCCAATACACTAATGTTCACCATCTATAATCCCAAAACACCAATCCCTTAAATTTTTACACACACAACTTAATCTTTTCATCACTACACTGTATCTTTACCATATACATAAAATTCTACGGCCTGGAAAAGACAAATATGACAATTATCTGCTGGGGAAACCATGATAATGCTCTTATTTACGCTTTCAATTATCCGGTAACCAATATTTATCGCTTATTTTCCTTTCCTGCACCCACAGCTCGAACTTCCAAGGTCGTATTAGTGTCCGCCAGATGCCCTTAGCGTCGCCACCAGACGTATAGTAGCTATTGTCTTTGATAATTTACACGATAAACAGTGTACTAGGTTCCCGCCCGCACATTACCGCGACCAGAGGGCAACACCGAACCCAAAGGTAAACAAGTGGCGCGATGTTATGCTTGACTCCCCCCTTTTTCTTGAGATTATTTTTTTTATTTATATATTTATTTTATTTATTTTTTTTTTTTGCGGGTGTATGTTTGCATGTATAGGTGAGTGACTGGTGTGTGTCTGTGTGTGTGTGTGTGTGTTTTCTATTTTATTTATTATTTTCGTCAAAGCTCTTCATATGTATGTTTGCTGTCTCTATTTGTGAATCTCATTGGGTGCTCCCCCCGTCTCTCTCTCTCTCTCTCTCTCTCTCTCTCTCTCTCTCTCTCTCTCTCTTGTTAATGGATTATTTTTCCAACATATAAAGCACTGAACTAAATTACTATGAACATCACCTTGACTCATGCCTAGAAAAGCTTTAGGTAAATTTTAGTTGCATTTTTGCTTTTTTCTCTTATACTCTTCCTTTAAACATGTTCGCTTGATTAATTCTTACTTTTAATGTTAATGATGAATACACACACACACACACACACACACACACACACACACACACACACACACACACACACACACACACACACACACACACACACATTCGTTTCTAGATTAGACTTAGCTTTAGGATTAATGTTAAGTTTTTCCCCACCCCCTTTGTACATTTTCAGTTTGTGAACTGCCTTGATAATAAACCGTTTATTATTATGTATATATATATATATATATATATATATATATATATATATATATATATATATATATATATATATATATATATATATATACAGAGAGAGAGAGAGAGAGAGAGAGAGAGAGAGAGAGAGAGAGAGAGAGAGAGAGAGAGAGAGAGAGAGAGAGAGAGAGAGAGAGAGAGAGAGAGAGAGAGCCAAAATTTAGAGAACCTTTCATAGGAGGACGAAGGACAGAATGAATAACTTACACAACAACAATAACCTGAGGACTCAAATTACACATTCTGAAGTAGTTCTGATGGACTTTGAAAACTCATTGTCAGAATGCGGAGAAACACCGAGGACGCAAAACTTTCACACATGGGTATGAATAATTGCAGGAGATTCAGAAAGATCCTGACATGGGAGTGCTAATTGTACATGCAAGACGAGACACATTCCTCCTCCTCCAGGCTTTAAAAAAATGAGAGCCAGAGAAAAGACAGATAACGAGAGCATAACCTTTTACTACCAAACGAAAGAGTGTAATTAAAAAATAAATACAAGTATATAACGAGATGTTTCTGATAGAACTGGTCATTTCTTATATATCAGGAAGACGCGGCTGCTTCTCCTGGACGCTTTTTTTTATTTTTTTTATTCAGCACTGTAAAAAATGTTTTGCATTTATACAGAAAAATACAGAATAGGGACTTCATTTATTTATTGATCCATCTAATTATTTATCTATTGAGAACCTACATAATTACTGTGAAGATTATTGTGCAAAATCGTATCCAAAAAGTTGCTGTAATTGTAAGAAAGTTAGTTCAGAAGTGGAAGGGTTTTATAAATCATTCAGAAGATTGACAGACGATAAGAACACAAAGTTTTACACGACTCTGAAAAACCAAGCAATTTCTCATAACGACAAACCCCTAACACTGAAATCAAACAAGGAAGACTCTTATATTCTGGAACTTTTGCAAATCATCTCAGAAAAAAAAGACACAAGAAAAAAAAATGCATGACTAATGGAGTTAATGCGGGAAGAGCTAAATATACCCAAGAAATGCACGACTACTCCTTTCAGACCGTAACAAAATATCTTCACAAGACGGACAGACGCCAACAACACCAAATCTTCATACGAGGACGAGAACAGAAGTAGTCATTTGCATAACGACGAGAACCTGACACTGCAATGCTTAATTAAGTAAGGCAGACACTCTCATTCTAGAACCTTTAAAAATCTTAGTCGGAAGATAAGACACTCAGACCGCAAATCTTCACACTCACTGACTTATATCACGAAATGAACCTGACACTGCAGCATTAATTATGTACAAGGAAGACAGACACATTCTCCGCCTCTTGTGATCCTTTTGCTAGACACTCCACATCCTCTCATCCCTTCAGACAACCTGCCACGCCTCCCTGCGGTCACAGCAAGGATTTATAGCTCGGTATGACGTGTCCTGGCAGCATAAGAGGGAGTGCACATCAGCGCGTCGTCAAGGATTGGGGGGAATACAATCCATGTCTCCCCCTGGATTAAGTTTCTATCCCTTGATGGTGTGTTCAGAGGTGTCGCTCGCCAAGTTAATTGGTCCTTCAGAGGACTTGGAGAGATCAGATGGAGATGCATGGTACATTTTTTTTATTTATTTTTTTTTTTTATGGGTGTGTTTTCCTTAGCCGTTCGTGTGTGTGTGAGTGTGTGTGTGTGTGTGTGTGTGTGTGTGTGTGTGTGTGTGTGTGTGTGTGTGTGTGTGTGTGTGTGTGTGTGTGTGTGGCGGGGTGGTGGTGGTGGGGGAAGGGATAGGGGAGTGAAAGGATGTGTGGGTAAAATGGAAGGGAGGGGGAGAACACGTGCTCATCTACAGCTCACTTACAGGTTGGACAAAAGTAGACGTAGAGAAGGAAAAGGCCAATTTAGTGTACGGCTTGATTGTTGTTAATGGAAGATGCGCTCAAAAGAGAAGGAAAAAATGGTTTGGAGAGAGAGAGAGAGAGAGAGAGAGAGAGAGAGAGAGAGAGAGAGAGAGAGAGAGAGAGAGAGAGAGAGAGAGAGAGTGTGGGAGAGGCAGGGAGTGAAGGAAATTGACTGGCATATCAAATGATCGATAAACAGAGAGATAAGGAAATCAGTCAGCAGTTTTACCATAAAGATATACACACGTACTGCCACCTCCAAACAAATATTAAATCTCTCTCTCTCTCTCTCTCTCTCTCTCTCTCTCTCTCTCTCTCTCTCTCTCTCTCTCTCTCTCTCTCTCTCTCTCTCTCTCTCTTTGAGAATATAAACGAAACTCTCAAATCGTTAGTTTGTTAGTTTTGAGTACAAACGTAAAAGCTTTCATAACTGCACTTTGAGAGGTGGAGTAGGAGAAGGAGGAGGAGAAAGAGGAAGAGGAGGAGGAGGAGGAGGAGGAGGAGGAGGAGGAGGAGGAGGAGGAGGAGGAGGAGGAGGAGGAGGAGGAGAAGGAGGAGGAAGGGGAAGATGAGGATGATGAAGAAGAGGAAGATTATGAGAAGCATTAGTATGAAGAGGAATATGATCTGAGCATAAGAGTGCTAGATAACGAAGGCTGTTACCTATAAAGAGTCTACGTGACTTGATGATACAAATGAGAAAGAAGGGTGAGAGGAAGAGAAGGAGGAGGAGGAGGAGGAGGAGGAGGAGGAGGAGGAGGAGGAGGAGGAGGAGGAGGAGGAGGAGGAGGAAAAGGTATTAGGGGATGAGCTAAGACACTAAAAAGAAAAAAAAATAGGAAAAGAGCAGAGTAGGAAATAAATGTTCTTTGCTTCCCTCTTTATAAACTAGAAAAAAAGTAAAGAAAAAGCAATTGACTGAATAAAAAAAAACACAAAGAGAAAACAAACCAGAACTATGAAACGAAAAAAAAAATAACAGACAAACGAATAGAAGCATAGGTACTCGTAAGTTAACCAAGAAGGGAAGAGAGAGAGAGAGAGAGAGAGAGAGAGAGAGAGAGAGAGAGAGAGAGAGAGAGAGAGAGAGAGAGAGAGAGAGAGAGAGAGAGAGAGAGAGAGAGAGAGAGAGAGAAAGAGAGAGAGACTTTCGCACTTTTGGTCCCTTCACCGGATTCAATGCATTCACAAAAACAATACATCAAAATAAACAAAATGAATCTGAACCACCAAAAAAATGCATCTCTTCCTCCCTAATGGACAAAAAATACATTCGTCACTGATGGAATAACTTTTACCGCCAAAGCGACGAAATCCTCACCAGCCATCACCGCTTTACAATGCCGTAGATTTTTTCCCCACTATTAATTTTGGTTTTGCAGCGAGTGAAAGTTAAAGATACTCTAGCCGCCACAAAGAGAAATACTTGTCGTGTGTGTGTGTGTGTGTGTGTGTGTGTGTGTGTGGGGTTCATGCACTGCCCTACACCTACAGTATGCATTTTGTTAGTTATTATTAAACTAGGAGTAAAGGGATAGGGGAAGGAAAGGAAGAGGGGAAGGGAGTGAGTGAGTGAGAGGAGAGGGAAAGACGAGGATGAGGAAATACAGCAACCACAAGAATACGAGTAAAACAAGCTATTTTTAATCCTTTCACCGCAATATCCAACACTTGACAGCACTGAAAGCATTGTACAAAATCTTTGGTAGAATACATTTGATTGTAGCACAAAAGAAAGATCCCAAGAGTGGTTTGTGACTAAGGGAAGATATGCTGGATAATGGAAAGCTTGACCCTCTAAGTATTTACACTCCCCAGTGGACAAAAGAAGCTGTAATGTACATCTTCCTTCTCGCTGCCCTTTAGAAATTTAATATAATTATTCTTATTCTTACATGGTATTATTTCTTTTCCTGACAAAGACCAAAAAGACAGAGAGGCAAGTAAGAATAGTTGCATGCTCTCTCTCTCTCTCTCTCTCTCTCTCTCTCTCTCTCTCTCTCTCTCTCTCTCTCTCTCTCTCTCTCTCTCTCTCTCTCTCTCTCTCTCTCTCTCTAGGAATGCGTAATACTCTATCATTACTGCTCTCTGTAATATTTATGTTAATCATCTCATACTATTGACTCTGTGATCAAACAAGTATTTTCGGATCTTTACCTGTAACCCATTTTTTTTTTTTAACATGTTGACACAGCCTTATAATTTGGGTTCTCCTCTTCCCTCTCGCTGATTCTGTTCTTCCTCTTCTGTTCCTTCCTATGAAAGAACCAATATTACGTAAGAGAAGGTTAGCAGAAATATTCACAGTTTCTTTTTATTATTTTGAAATGACTGTGATACTGATTACAGAGACTATACATAGAATAACTTCATAGTTCATGTTGTGCAGTGCATGATGGAGAAGAAACACAGGAAGGGGGAAGCTAGATGAACATTTTTACATGACTTCCTATCTTTTTTTTTCTCTCCATTCAACTTCATGTGTTCTCTCTTCCTCTTGCCCCTCTTTCTCCTTTTCTTATTATATGCTCTCTCTCTCTCTCTCTCTCTCTCTCTCTCTCTCTCTCTCTCTCTCTCTCTCTCTCTCTCTCTCTCTCTCTCTCTCTCTCTTTATATATATAATACTTCCGTTCTGACGTACTATCTCTTTTTTTATCTCCTCTCGGTGTCGCCTTCCTTTATTGCAGCTTTCCTACAGAATCGAATGCACAATTTCCTACCTTTATAGTTTTCTTTGTTGCACGTGAGTGATGCTGCGCGAGTGAGTACCAAACAATAGAGCGGGAGGACGAGGAGGAGGAGGAGGAGGAGGAGGAGGAGGAGGAGGAGGAGGAGGAGGTGGAGGAGGAGGAGGAGGAGGAGGAGGAGAAGGAGGAGGAGATGAAGGAGATGAACGAAAGGTATCAAAAGAAGTGGTAAGACCGAGAGAGAGAGAGAGAGAGAGAGAGAGAGAGAGAGAGAGAGAGAGAGAGAGAGAGAGAGAGAGAGAGAGAGAGAGAGAGAGAAAACGAGACAAATTATATAAAAACAGAGGTAGATAGACTGGCAGGAAACGAAGAAAACAAAAAAATAGCATAAGGAAAATGAAAAACATACTAAAAGTGGAGGAAGAAAACGAAAGAAAATATATAAACAAAAAGAGAACAAGAAAAGTCATCATTCTTCATTCTTATATTCTCCTCTTGTTTATCCTTCTTCACCTCTTTCATCTCTTCCTCTTTCTCTGCCTCCACCCCCATCTCCTGTACCTCCTCTTTATCTTAACTTTATCTTCTTCCGATGCCTTATTTAACACGCCTTTATGAGGAAGTCGATCAGAGGAGGAGGAGCGAAAGGAGAAGGGAAGAAAGAAGAGAGGCACGCATGAGAGAGAGAGAGAGAGAGAGAGAGAGAGAGAGAGAGAGAGAGAGAGAGAGAGAGAGAGAGAGAGAGAGAGAGAGAGAGAGAGAGAGAGAGAGAAAACAGTTGATGACGGAAAGAGGAAAAGACAGAGAGGAATAACAATGGGAGGATGGAAGGAAGAAGGAAACGTGGAAGAATGAGCTGAAGGAAACAGGAGAAGCAAAGGGAAGGAGGAAGAGGACGGAAGGACGGATGGAGGGGTACTGGGAGTAGGATGTTTAGTGGGAGGGTAAGGGAGGAGGACAAGGGAGGAGGAGAAGGCACTAGGGGGATAAGGAGTGAGATATTGGGGAAGGTGATGGGGCATTTGTTCCTATCAACACTCTCCTGGGTAAGTCTGGGGCCGCCCAAAGGCTCCCAATACACGGGATTGAGGAATATATTAGGTGTGTGTGTGTATGTGTGTGTGTATGTGTGTGTGTGTGTGTGTGTGTGTGTGTGTGTGTGTGTGTGTGTGTGTGTGTGTGTGTGTGTGTGTGTGTGTGTGTGTGTGTGTGTGTGTGTGTGTGTGTGTGTGTGTGTGTCTCTCTCTCTCTCTCTCTCTCTCTCTCTCTCTCTCTCTCTCTCTCTCTCTCTCTCTCTCTCTCTCTCTCTCTCTCTCTCATCATCTGTTTTAAATATTTATGCGTTTTCCCTTTGAGAGAGAGAGAGAGAGAGAGAGAGAGAGAGAGAGAGAGAGAGAGAGAGAGAGAGAGAGAGAGAGAGAGAGAGAGAGAGAGAGAGAGAGAGAGAGAGAGAAAGGGAGAGAGAGAATTAAACCTGAGTGCAGGAGAGAAAGACGTAAAGAAAGAGAAAGAATGTCAAAGATGGAGAGAGTTATTTGAGGTCAAGGAAAGGAAAGGGGAAAAGAAAGAATGAGGAGAGGCGGGAGAAGAAAGAAAGGAAAGAAAGAAGGAAGGAATGTCGCGAGGTTAGCTGGACAGTAATTCGCGATAAAACAAATAAGAGAAAACAGCAAACAAAAACAGAAACCACCATTACTGCCTTCGTTGAGGAGGTGGAGCAGGAGGAGGAAGATGAGGAGGAGAACGAGGAGGAGGAGGAAATGCAGGAGGACGAGGTGGAGGAAGTGGAGGACGAAGAGGACGAGGAGGAGGAGGAGATGAAAGAGGACTAAGTGGAGGAGGTGGTGAACGAGGAGGAAGAGGATAAGAACGAGGAGGAAGAGGTGGAGGTGATGAAAAACATGGACAAGATCAAGAACAAGAAGAATTAGATCAATAACTAGAAGAGAAGGAAGAAGAAGAAGAAGAAGAAGAAGAAGAAGAAGAAGAAGAAGAAGAAGAAGAAAAGTAAAACAACAACAACAACAGCAACAACAACAACAACAACAACAACAACAACAACAACAGCAGCAGCAGCAGCAGCAGCAGCAGCAGCAACACCAATAACAACAACAAGAGGAGAAGAAAGAGGAGGGGGAGGAGGAGGAGGAGGAGGAGGAGGAGGAGGAGGAGGAGGAGGAGGAGAGGATGTATAGATAGAAATAGTATTTACCACTCTTGGAAGATATTTTGAAAGAAAGAAAAATCGAAGGAAAAGAACTGGAAACAAATGAAATGAAAGAATGAAAACTGTTGCACCACTAAATCCCCTCAGAGAGAGAGAGAGAGAGAGAGAGAGAGAGAGAGAGAGAGAGAGAGAGAGAGAGAGAGAGAGAGAGAGGAAGAAGGAAAATAAGAGAAAATACAATATATATATATATATATATATATATATATATATATATATATATATATATATATATATATATATATATATATATATATATATATATATATATATATATATATATATATATATATATATATATATATATATATATATATACAAACGGAAGAAAACTAAAAAGCATAAATGATTAGATAAATGAATACAAGGACACATAGAAGGGAGAAAAAGGGGAGAGAGAAAGGAAGGGATTGTAAAAAGGGATGGGAGAGTAACAAGGCAAAAGAAAGAAAAGAAAAATGCAGGAAAAAATATTTAGGCATAACCTCTTTTTTTAACAAGTTAAAAAGAGAGGGAAAAAGAAAGGAAAAAAGTAAAGTGAAACAAGTTATATATTTCCATGTTGCTGGGGTGTAAAAAAATGGACAGCGTGCTTGGGTTATGGAGGGGAAAGAGGGAGAGCAGAGGAGGGGAGAAAGGCAGTAGCAGAGGGAGGGAAGATGAAGGGAGGGGAAGGGAGGGAGAAAATGTAAAAATATAAGAATTGAAAGGAAAAACGTAAAAGTTATGGTAAAGGAATGTACGAACTGGTGTGGAAATTGTGAATGTCAGAATATCATATTACGGAACACTAAAAAAAATTGGTAACGAGAAATACTTATGCCAAAAAAAAAAAAACGTTTCATATAAAAAGACAAAATATTTCATAGTTTAAGTAAGAAAAATCCTTGAGAAAAATTAATGAGTCACATGAAAGAAAACGGAAACACAAAGCAAACCAAACTAAACCAAAGTTCAAATTTATGAATAATGCAATCCAATAGAATAGAAAAGAAATGTATGATAGATATACAGATATGCATAAATCATATTAAGATAGGAAAAATACTGGAAAACAAAAGAATGAATGACACAAAGGGATACTGAAAACATAACGCAAAGAAAAGAAAGTTAACGAACATGTTCATGAATGATACATAACAGTATTACAGGGACAGAATAAAAATACACACATACATGAATTATCAGTCTGAATTTCATTGTTTCCTGTCTGCTGTCACTCTCTGTGTCTCCTCTTCCTGTAGACGTGTACTCAATAACAGTTAACACCACCAATAATTCTTACCATCTTATTCTCCCTTTGTCTTTACTCACCACAACGGCACCTCTCAGTTCCATAATTTTCATCATCCCTATCACCTCCCATCAGTCCCAGCATCTTCACCACCACTCATCATCATTCGAGAAACATGTATCACCAGCAATCATCCCTTTCACCAACAGTCACACCCTCACTACTTCTAACATCACTTCCCATTACTCATCATCGTCCATCACCACAAATATCTGTTATACCTGATGCTCATTCTCAATACCTTCCAATTTCAGCACCACTCAGATACACCACGACCCATCATCACCATTATCATCATCATCGTTATCATCCATCAGTATCATGAATGAAAATAAAAGAGAATAAATTTTACAAAATCCAAATATCATTGTTTTGTTTAGTGAAGTAACGAGTCCAGTGCTACATTGAATAATATCTAAACATACCAAAAAAAAGATTATGATAACATACATGTAACAGCAACAATCAGAACAATAAATAACAAACTACTGTACATGGGAGACCAAAACCCAAATTCAAAGACAACAATAACAAAAACAACAATAAACTCCCTCAGACAACAAGAAACAGCCACAAACAACAAAAAGAAAGAAAAAAGACAAGAAGAAGAAGAAGAAAAGAAAAAAATAGGAGAAAAAAGAAATATCTAAAACCTAAAATATAAATAAATCCAAACGAGTAAGTGAAAAATCAAGGTAGAATAGAAAAAGGAGAGAGAGAGAGAGAGAGAGAGAGAGAGAGAGAGAGAGAGAGAGAGAGAGAGAGAGAGAGAGAGAGAGAGAGAGAGAGAGAGAGCCCTGCAGCAGTTTCTCTCTATCGCAGTGTTATCAAGAAGCTGCCACACACTACTCCCTGCTGACTCACCCCTGACCCAACATGCCCGCGTCCACACTACCATCTGAAGCACCGTCAGGAACACGTGTTTTCCGATCGTCATCTGCGCTGCACTCCCCGCCACACCGCGACCCGAAAATAAGAACAACAAAAAGAAAGACGGCACGGAAAATGTGCAGTATAAGCTGTGCAGTGAGATTAGTTGGTTGGAAATGAGAGAGAGAGAGAGAGAGAGAGAGAGAGAGAGAGAGAGAGAGAGAGAGAGAGAGAGAGAGAGAGAGAGAGATTGTATGTGCGTGCGTGTGTGTGTGTGTGTGTGTGTGTGTGTGTGTGTGTGTGTGTGTGTGTGTGTGTGTGTGTGTGTGTGTGTGTGTGTGTGTGTGTGTGTGTGTGTGTGTGTGTGTTTCCTTATAACTTTTCTTACATTTAAATATTTATTGAAATTTAAATGTTTAGTGCCCTACTATATATAAATATTAATCTACATTTATAGAAACGTAATTCATGAGAGAGAGAGAGAGAGAGAGAGAGAGAGAGAGAGAGAGAGAGAGAGAGAGAGAGAGAGAGAGAGAGAGAGAGAGAGAGAGAGAGAGATTTGATTTGATTTGATTTGATTTGATTTGATTAACTTATAGCGCAAATAGCGTCAGACACCATAAAACAGAAGAAACATGACAGTGGTCAATTAAAACAAATGGTATACAGGACGCTCACACACTCACCCACTCGCGTATCTCACCCATCAATCCACACGCACACACACAGATGCCATGCAGGGCGCAGGGAATTAGGAGAACCCACCAAATCGAGGGTAACGCACGAGAATCTCAAGAATATCGGGCACCGGAATGTGGCGACAGACAGCATCCAGCAGCAGACCTTGGGGCAGGTGTCGAACAGTGGGACACGCCAGGCAGTGTTGGCAAGCGGTGTGCGGCGACACTGAAGGAAGGCTTGTTCTCCATCCCGGCAAGAGAGAGAGAGAGAGAGAGAGAGAGAGAGAGAGAGAGAGAGAGAGAGAGAGAGAGAGAGAGAGAGAGAGTAACAGTAGTGTCGGTAAAACAATCACAATACTTACTGTTTACTTTACTTTACTTTACTGTTAATCTATGGAGGAAATGTAGTGTCAACTGGAAGGTGCACCATAGAACACAAAGAAAGAACTGACATTAGACTTGTTGGCCCTTTTAAAGCTATTTGTTATCTTTCTTTTTCAATCAGTTATTCCCCATTCCCAAACAGTTGTCGCAATTGTGTGTGTGTGTGTGTGTGTGTGTGTTATAGCTTTGCGTGTCTGAATGTTAAATAATAATAAAAAAAAGAATTACATAAATTTGTGGAAAGGATAATTTCTCTCTCTATCTCTCTATCTCTCTCTCTCTCTCTCTCTCTCTCT
>NC_087160.1:14542500-14550000 GCF_035594125.1 Scylla paramamosain
CAACAACAACAACAATAATAATAATAATAATAATAGTAATAACAACAACAACAATAATAATAATAATAATAATAATAATAATAATAATAATAATAATAATAATAATAATAATAACGATAATAAACAATATGAAGGTAATGAAGGAAAGCCAATAGAGGAAGATTGAAAGAGAACAATGGGAAACAAATAGAGGGATGAGAAGAGATAATTCATAAAAATGTTGAGATGAGAAAGTAAAAGGAAACAAGATAATACAGGAGGAGGATAAACAAGGAAGAAAAGTGAGCAAGAAAAAAAAAACGGAGAAAGACAATGAGAGAGAAAAAAATGAGGAGGGAGGATAGGAAGGAAGGGATAGAAGGGAAGGAAAGATAATGGCTAAGGAGAGGATGAGTGAGTCTTGAGTGACGGCGAAAAAACAGACAGACAAACAGACACAGCGCACCGTTTGAAGAGGAGATCCTTCACTATATCTTACAATCTCTCTTCCCTCCTTCTAACCCCTCTCTCTCTCTCTCTCTCTCTCTCTCTCTCTCTCTCTCTCTCTCTCTCTCTCTCTCTCTCTCTCTCTCTCTCTCTTTATCTAGTTATCTATCTGTCTATCCATCTATCTATCTCTTTTACACAGACGCACGCACAAATGGAAATCATAACATCAAACACACTAATAATAATTTACATGTGCGTCCCCAAAAACGAAATATTCCAGGCCACCATTAATCTCTGTTTTCGCTCTTTTGATCGTAAGTCAATGGAGCTTGGGCGGCAACAGGCTACAAATTAATTATGTTAAGGATATAAACGTTTCCTAATAACCTTGTAACTGCAAAAGCTGAAAGAGAGAGATAAAAAAAGAGAAATGAGGCTGTGTGTATCCATTATTATGTACACTAAGTTCACAGGCTTTGTTTACCATAAATTGCATGTGTGAGTGTAATTGTCGAGAAACAATATAGTTCAGTTACCCACCGTTATCAATAACTATAATTAATAATCCTATTTTGCCGCAACAACAACAACAACAACAACAACAACAACAATAACAACTACTATTACTACTACTACTACTACTACTACTACTACTACTACTACTACTACTGCTACTACTACTAGTACTACTACTACTACTAGCAGCAACAGCAGCAGTAGCAACAACAGCAGCAGTAGCAGCAACAGCAGCAGCAGCAGCAGCAGCAGCAGCGGCAACAACAGCAGTAGTAGTAGTAGTAGTAGTAGTAATAGAAGTAGTATTCAACTAATTCTGGCAGTGTATCTACGACTGCGACAATTACTGCTTCTACATACAAATAACTCTCAATTTTAACTATTTTTCTAGTCGTATCGTAGTAATATTTAGGCTATTCAGATGAAAATAAAGAAAACAGTGATAATGAAGATAAATAAAAAATATATATAGTACCTGCATGTAACATAAAGAAAATTAAACACTATCGACGAAAGAAAACAAGAAGGAAATTCACTATCGAACTACATTAACACTCGCGCACATACACACACACACACACACACACACACACACACACACACACACACACACACACACACACACACACACACACACACACACACACACACACACACACGAGCGCGTGCGCGCGCGCACGAACATGTGAGTAAGACAAATACGAATGAATAGATAAATATGAAAATTAATAAGAAAGATCAATAAATACACTAAAATATAAAGAAAACATGAATCATACACACACACACACACACACACACACACACACACACACACACACACAGTAACTGAAAATTAAATGAAAGGACGACGCTATCTATGCACACACCAAAATAAATAAACAAACGAACAAAGCACAAAGA
The DNA here is from genome assembly GCF_035594125.1 of Scylla paramamosain. NCBI lineage: Eukaryota > Metazoa > Arthropoda > Malacostraca > Decapoda > Portunidae > Scylla > Scylla paramamosain. The sequence goes on from NC_087160.1 coordinate 14,544,349, forward strand.
AATGAAGAGACATGTGTAGACATAAAAATTGACGAGTAACTCAATAAACAAAACCCAATAAAGCTACAACAGAGACAAAAGCACACACTCAAAAAAAAAAAAAGTATCTCCGTAAACAAACAAATGAAAGCATAGTGACTAAAAAACAATAAAGAAAACAAAAAAATAAAAAAAAAATGAATCCCCATGAAGCGCAGTACGCAGCCCGGGGCGATCTGAGGCTAGTCTTACGGGATGAGCTGTTATGGAATTGGTTGTCGATCCTAAGCGAGACCAATACTTTTCCCGCTGGATCACGAGGGACACGCTGTAACCCCGCCATCAGGCCACGGGGATTGCATGCCACGAATTAGGAGGAGGAGGAGGAGGAGGAGGAGGAGGAGGAGGAGGAGGAGGAGGAGGAGGAAGAGGAAGAGGAAGAGGAAGAGGAAGAGGAGAAGGTGATAGTGGTAGTGGTGGTGGTGGGAGAGAAGGATGAGGAGGAGGAGCAGGAGGAGGAGGAGGTGGAGGAGGTGGTGGTAGTGGTGGCTGTGGTTATAGAAGAACAACAACAAGAACAAGAACAAGAACAAGAACAACAGCAACAACAACAACAACAACAACAACAACAACAACAACAACAACAACATCATCATCATCATCATCATCATCATCATCATTATCATTATCATCATCATCATCATCATCATCATCATCATCATCATCAACATAAGAAGAAGAAGAAGAAGAAGAAGAAGAAGAAGAAGAAGAAGAAGAAGAGGAGGAGGAGGAGGAGGAGGAGGAGGAGGAGGAGGAGGAGGAGGAGGAGGAGGATAGTCATAATAATGACCATCATAATGGTGAAGATGAAGAGGAGGAGGAGAGGGAGAAGGAAGTGAAGAAAAAGAAAAGAAGGAGGAAAAGAGTTACAACCTAAAGGGGGGACAAGAAATTAAATACCAGAGGGTAAAAAATAAGAGAGAGAGAGAGAGAGAGAGAGAGAGAGAGAGAGAGAGAGAGAGAGAGAGAGAGAGAGAGAGAGAGAGAGAGAGAGAGAGAGAGAGAGAGAACAAAAGCACAAAGATATTAGACAGATGTAAAAAGAAAAAAAAAAAGATAGGGGGAAAGAAAAATACGAGTGACAAAAGTGGCAAACATAATGAACTAAGAATACCTGTAGACCAAAAAAATAAAGACACAAAGGAAAGAAGGTAAACATTACGCTACAGAAGAGAGAATAATAATGATAATTGGTAATTGTTAACATTACCATGAGTAGAGTAAACGAGGAGCAAGAGTAAGACAGAAAGTAAAACACATGAATGGAAGGAAGATATGAAAGTAAAAAAAAAAAAAAGAGAAGTAGGAGGCTTAGAAAAAAAAAATTAGGATTAGGAGAAGAAAACGGAAGAAGCGGAGTAGGAGGATAAGGTGAAGGAGGAAAAGAAGAGGGAGGAGAGAAGAGAAGCACATGAGGACGAAAAAGTGAAGAAGAGGGGATGCAAGAGAACGAAGAGGGAGGAGAAGAAGGATTTTTAGACTAGATGAAAGATGATGAGAAAGACTAGATGAATAATCAAAATAATACTAATCCTGAAATAAGTAAACAACATATATTAAAGAATGAATGGAATGTGTGTGTGTGTGTGTGTGTGTGTGGTGTGTTTAAGAGAGAGAGAGAGAGAGAGAGAGAGAGAGAGAGAGAGAGAGAGAGAGAGAGAGAGAGAGAGAGAGAGAGAGAGAGAGAGAGAGAGAGAGAGAGAGAGAGAGAGAGAGAGAGAGAGAGAGAGAGAGAGAGAGAGAGAGAGAGAGAGAGAGAGAGAGAGAGAGAGAGAGAGAGAGAGAGAGAGAGAGAGAGAGAGAGAGAGAGAGTTGACTGTTAGGACTGGAATCTGCATTTTATTGGGTGAGGACGAACCAGGTACAGGAGGGACAAAGGGAATATCAGGTGGTGGTGGTGGAGGAGTAGGAGGAAGAGTAGAAAGAGGAGGAGGAGGAGGAGGAAGTAAACTGGAACTCTCCTTCAAAAAATCTCACCGTATTTTCTGTTACTTTCAAACCTTTGATGTTAACTCTCTCTCTCTCTCTCTCTCTCTCTCTCTCTCTCTCTCTCTCTCTCTCTCTCTCTCTCTCTCTCTCTCTCTCTCTCTTCATACTATCTACCCATCATCCCTCGTTCTCAAATCAAACAACCGTTCAAGTTAACTGGAGCGAAAAAGGTAAACAAGAAATGGGAGACTATTCCACAAACAAAAGAACATATTAAAAACACAATTACTCTCTCTCATTCCGGAAATCGTCTTCATACTCTCTTCTGAATGGCGCCTCATTTTTTTAAACCCTTACTTCCTATTGGCTGGGCGGAGATAAATCCAGTAGCCAATCAGAGCCGCGGAAAGCCCCATCCAGGTACTTCATCTCCTAAGTGTTGCCATCCAGTCGCCGCGAGGCAGTGATTAGAGGAAAAGGAGTGCTGACGCGTCTCCTGTCCTCCATGCTAGGATGAAAGGGGTAGGGAGAGAGAAAGAGAGAGAAGGATACAGAGAAAAAAATAAATAAAACAGATAGAAAGAATGTCTGAGAAAGAGAGAGACAAACAGACATGCAGACAAACGAAGATGAGCTGACAAATATATTTACTAAACTGACATGTCCACACACACACACACACACACACACACACACACACACACACACACACACACACACACACACGCACATACGGACACATAAGCCGGCGGAACAATTGAAAGCATCGCCGCATTAACAGAAAAACACGACCATTCGGCGGACGCATTACTAATCAATGTTTTTTTTTTCCTGCCAACAACGATCACCATACAAGCGTGGACTGTATTGCCCTGTATTGTGTTTTACTGTGTTGTACCCTAATCTATTGTAAAGGTGATGGTGGGTTTTGTTTCATATTGATCACTCTAACGCTGCTCTCTCTCTCTCTCTCTCTCTCTCTCTCTCTCTCTCTCTCTCTCTCTCTCTCTCTCTCTCTCTCTGGTACCGGGTAGTTCTTTGGCACAGTGCTCGTTTCGCCGCAGTTTAAGAATATCAAGTTCGATTCTGACTCACGGCAGTTTCTCGGTGGAAGAAGTAGTTTTTTTGTTTTTTTTTTTACCCTAATTTCAGCAAGCTTCGTATGATATCTTGTTGTGGTGCCTTAATCTTTTTTACTCTCTCTCTCTCTCTCTCTCTCTCTCTCTCTCTCTCTCTCTCTCTCTCTCTCTCTCTCTCTCTCTCTCTCTCTCTCTCTCTCTCTCCTGTACACTTGCTGAAGCCTATAACTAACAAGTGACCTTCTAATGTAGAGTTTAAAAGTGAACTTAAAACTTTTACCATCGCGAGAGTCATTTTACTGAATCTTTTACATGACATTCTGGACTTGTTCCCCAGTCAGGAGTGAGTAGCGGAAGCACAATTTCTGTGGCGGTAAACAATGATCTGGCCAACGCTTAGAGACATCTGACACCGACACATACCGTGAAATGTTTATCATTTGTACGGAGAAAAGGCGTTTTTGACTGTGAAGTTCTAGATCGACACTGAAAGGGAACTGACTGAGTAATGTTTATTCACATAATTTTTGGTTTGGTAAATCTACGTGATATATTGTAAAGCTACATTCTGGTAGTCCGTTAAACCAGGTCTGACATCAAATTCTTTCCGCATGAGCTAGATTAAGAAAAGATGTAGTGTACCAAAATTCCCGGAGAAACGTATGTATTAGGTCCAGTTTTTACTTGTTCTATAGCATTTTATCTTATTTTAATTATCGATCTTTCCTTGGCTTAGTATTCTTATGTAGTATTGCCAAACCATTCCATTGTTATGATGTTTCCTACGGTTAATCCTACTGGTAGAGATAAATGTCCTACAATTAATTACAAATTTTAGATACATTTTGTGTACTGTTTTTTTTTTTTTTTACATAGTTCAGTAACCTAAATGAAACATTAACCTCTCTCTCTCTCTCTCTCTCTCTCTCTCTCTCTCTCTCTCTCTCTCTCTCTCTCTCTCTCTCTCTCTCTCTCTCTCTCTCTCTCTCTCTTCTTGTGTGTCACAAAACTATTTATTATATACTATTACTGAGAATGGTAACAAAGACCAACTATAGCAGTAAGAGTGTAAGTTCAAGCTGGAATGTTTGACCGGTAATTCTAGTTTTTATTTTTAGCATATCATTGTTGAAAATATTAAACCACTACTTAGCTATTACACATTTGGTCGTTCAATGACCATTGCGGAAAATTCTCCAATTCGTTCTCCCCTTCCTCCTCCTCCTCCTTCTCCTCCTCGTCCTCTTCCTCCTTTTCCTCCTTTCCATGACTTACTTGTAGTCTTTTCTTCACTGAACAAAGAAAAATAGACGGCAAATTATAGGGGAAGTAAAAAGCCACACTTTCAGGACTGGCTGATTTCAAAGTGAAGGAAGAAAACAGTGAGTGATATGGAAAAGAAGACGGAGCAATTGAATGAAAAAAGGATAAAATATGAAATTAATGAGAAAGAGAGAGAGAGAGAGAGAGAGAGAGAGAGAGAGAGAGAGAGAGAGAGAGAGAGAGAGAGAGAGAGAGAGAGAGAGAGAGAGAGAGTCGTGGGGTCTATACTTTGTATTGACTCTAGTATCATAGTGAATTCTCTTTTTGTTGTTTTGACTAGGAGAGAGAGGGAGAGAGGATTAGGCGATAGGAAAGTGGGAGAGAAGGAAGAAGAGGGATAGTAAGGTGAAACTGAGAGGCACACAAAGATGGGACATAAAACATAGAAAATATATATAAGGATACTACATAAAAGCGGTTGGTGTACACATAACGACTCTTAAGCACCTTAGACTTAACATCTTTAATCTCTGTCCAAGTACCTAACCTCCTCTTGAAACTATCCAGTGCTTGTGCTTCTAGTACTAAGTTTCTTCTACTCACCCACAATCCAATTTTTTGGCTATCTTCCTTTTAACTTTGAATGTGTGTTTGTACGAGTTTCAATTTCTTTTCTGGCTAAGAAATCTTAATACCTCTATCATATCATTACGTACACTTTTCAAATAATGCACCTTATGAGTTTTTTATGTATCTTTGTAAGGTAAATTTTTCAGTCACTTGATCATTCTTTCTTGCACAGATTCTAGCATATCTACGTCCGTTGTCTATTAAGGAGAACAATGCTATACAGCATATCTTATGTGCAGTTTAACCAAAGATAAGCATATCCTCGGAATCCCATCTGCAGTTCTCTAACTTACGCTCCTATTAATAAAATCCAGTAATATTTGCGAGAGATAGAGAAATGGAGGACAAATATTGAAAATGAAATGGAACGAATGGTGCGCTAGGGAAAAGGAGATCGGATATAAATTTTGAAGAAATGAAAAGGATGAAAAAGATGTATGGTAGAATACCGACTGAAAAAAAATATAAAAAGAAAACGTAATGAAGGTTGGAAGAAAATGGAAGACAAACGAGAAAAAGCTAAGGTGGTGCAAAAGAGAGGAAGAAACAATACAGAGATAAGAGGAAAAACGAGAGAAGGGGAAAAGGGAATAATAAAGAAAAAAAGAAGAAAAATAAACAATGGCAGTGGCAGAGAAAGGGAGAAAAAGCGAGAAAGAAGAGAGAGAGTAGCTGGAAGGAGGAAGGAAGTAGAAAGAGTACATGGAGAGAG
>NC_087160.1:14557500-14565000 GCF_035594125.1 Scylla paramamosain
TGAATATAGGGCAAAAAGGCACCATCACTTCCCTAGAGGCTGCAGGCTAAACATCTCCATTAGGACATTGACGGCAGGAACTCCCTCCTACGTACAAGTGTTCAAGGCTGATTAACAAACAGCTCGGGAGGAAAGGGGATGCAAGGGAGGGACTTACTCGGGGCATCAGGTACAGAAGCCGGGGCATCAGGTTAGAAGCCGAGTAAATTTCTATGCTCCCTTCTATTGTATTTAGTGTTTCCTTCATTCTTTAGTCTTGTGATCTGGTGACATAACAAAGGCCTATATTCCTAAACATCTCGAAGTTTGATATATATATATATATATATATATATATATATATATATATATATATATATATATATATATATATATATATATATATATATATATATATTTTTTTTTTTTTTATGGAAGAGGGGCTCTTGTCTATCGCAACAAAAAAAAAGCCTATAAAAAGCCCCACGGAAAGTGCTAGCCCTTAAAGAGTATAGTCTGAAAAGGATTATCACTTGTATCATGCTCTAATGGAAGAGTATGAGAGATACAAAGGCGTTTTTACGTTCATTGGTACAGTTTAAAAAGAGTCCTGCATCGGTAGCAGAAATAAACATTCATGAGGAACCATGATATAGTTTCTGCGAGGCTTTAGAAATAGTCTTTGTGAGAGAACAATCCGTTTTAAGAATACAAAACAAAAACTGGCAGTAGATCCCTCACAGATCAAAAACTTCAGATTGAGGGAAAACGCAGTGGAAGCGAGTGCGGGTTACTCGACTGTTGTCCTTAACTACGCCTGGGAACGTTCAATAGTATGGGTTTGTCGTAAGGCAATAGCAGAGTCGATCGGTAAGAATATTGGGCCTGTGGTTCATGGCTACAGTGCATCCTTTACCCGTATTGGCATTCAAGTATATCCGATTTGGACTTAAAGACAATGTAACTTGAGAACAGTGTGATATTTTAGTTTTTCTGTGCATTATCTTTTCAATTCATTTAATTTATATAAGGTGAATTCGCGTACGCCTATGAATTTTAATTTATTATTGTATGTTTCCAGTGTACCAATAAGACACTAAAAATATAGCATACTGACTCTCTCTCTCTCTCTCTCTCTCTCTCTCTCTCTCTCTCTCTCTCTCTCTCTCTCTCTCTCCCTCTCTCGTTCGCTCGTTCAGGACTCTACCAACAGCATAGCTCCTTCCCTCCGCCACTCACACCCTGCCAATACCAGCCCGGTGCCTTCGTACGCGCATGCCACCGCCCTGCGACGGTGCCTGACGCTCCTGCCTCCTCTGCTTGGCAAATATCGGTGTATTGGCGAAAACCTCCCTGGCCAAGGCTGAGAGAGAGAGAGAGAGAGAGAGAGAGAGAGAGAGAGAGAGAGAGAGAGAGAGAGAGAGAGAGAGAGAGAGAGAGAGAAAGTAAGTGGTGGGTGGGGGGTACAGTGAACGCGAAGGGAGAGAATCCTGCATATCGGCCATTGTTCCTCACCACGCAATTCCACGCAGGTGCTGAACGATTTATGGAAGGACTTAACACTATCGACCGCTTGTAGGATGACGTTTTTATGGCGAATAGAGTATATGGGGTAAAGAATAGCATAGCAACTCTCTCGCCCACACACACACACACACACACACACACACACACACACACACACACACACACACACACACACACGTGCTTGCGCAATAAAGGAATGCATGCGTAAACATATATAAAAATGGATAAAAAAAAATGAAGTCAACACAAAAAAAAAGGACCTAAATTCCGCTACAACTCTGTGAATAAGTCAATAAGTATGGGAATGAAAAAAAAAGTAATGCATGAGAAAAAGGAGAAAATGTAAGTTAATGAATAACAGATGATAAGAAACAGAGATGAATTTTGTGAAGTATGATACAAAATTTAAATAGGAATCGAAAACAAAAAGCAAGCACCACTCGATCAGAATGAGTTGCTGAATACGGCGCGGGAAGGTGGTGAGGTGAAGGCAATGAGTCTCGATGGTGTTGTTGGATGAGTGTCGAGGGAATGTGTGGCGGAATTGCTCGCCCCAATACATGACAGGTGGAAAAGTCGCCGCGATGAAGAAGTGCAAGAGGACTTGAAAAAAAAGGTCATAAAACACGTGTCTATAAAGGAGGCGGTGAAGACTCCATTAAACCCTAGCCCGGTGTCTTTAAGTATTTTTTTTTCTTTTTTTATGTAGGAAGGACACTGGCCAAGGGCAACAAAAATCTAATGAAAAAAATGCCCACTGAAATGCCAGTCCCATAAAAGGGTCAAGGCAGTGGTCAAAAATTGATGAATAAGTGTCTTGAAACCTCCCTCTTGAAGGAATTCAAGTCATAGGAAGGTGGAAATACAGAAGCAGGCAGGGAGTTCCAGAGTTTACCAGAGAAAGGGATGAATGATTGAGAATACTGGTTAACTCTTGCGTTAGAGAGGTGGACAGAATAGGAGTGAGAGAAAGAAGAAAGTCTTGTGCAGCGAGGCCGCGGAAGGAGGGAAGGCATGCAGTTAGCAAGATCAGAAGAGCAGTTAGCATGAAAATAGCGTTAGAAGACAGCTAGATATGCAACATTGCGGCGGTGAGAGAGAGGCTGAAGACAGTCAGTTAGAGGAGAGGAGTTGATGAGACGAAAAGCTTTTGATTCCACCTTGTCTAGAAGAGCAGTATGAGTGGAACCTCCCCAGACATGTGAAGCATACTCCATACATGGACGGATAAGGCCCTTGTACAGAGTTAGCAGCTGGGGGGGGGGTGAGAAAAACTGGCGGAGACGTCTCAGAACACCTAACTTCATAGAAGCTGTTTTAGCTAGAGATGAGATGTGAAGTTTCCAGTTCAGATTATAAGTAAAGGACCGACCGAGGATGTTCAGTGTAGAAGAGGGGGACAGTTGAGTGTCATTGAAGAAGAGGGGATAGTTGTCTGGAAGTTTGTGTCGAGTTGATAGATGGAGGAATTGAGTTTTTGAGGCATTGAACAATACCAAGTTTGCTCTGCCCCAATCAGAAATTTTAGAAAGATCAGAAGTCAAGCGTTCTGCGTGATATGTTTAACTCCTGAAGGGTTGGACGTCTATGAAAAGACGTGGAAAAATGCAGGGTAGTATCATCAGCGTAGGAGTGGATAGGACAAGAAGTTTGGTTTAGAAGATCATTAATGAATAATAAGAAGAGAGTGGGTGACAGGACAGAACCCTGAGGAACACCACTGTTAATAGATTTAGGAGAAGAACAGTGACCGTCTACCACAGCAGCAATAGAACGGTCAGAAAGGAAACTTGAGATGAAGTTACAGAGAGAAGGATAGAAACCGTAGGAGGGTAGTTTGGAAATCAAAGCTTTGTGCCAGACTCTATCAAAAGCTTTTGATATGTCCAAGGCAACAGTAAAAGTCTCACCAAAATCTCTAAAAGAGGATGACCAAGACTCAGTAAGGAAAGCCAGATCACCAGTAGAGCAGCCTTGACGGAACCCATACTGGCGATCAGATAGAAGGTTGTGAAGTGATAGATGTTTAAGAATCTTCCTGTTGAGGATAGATTCAAAAACTTTAGATAGGCAGGAAATTAAAGCAATAGAACGGTAGTTTGAGGGATTAGAACGGTCACCCTTTTTAGGAACAGGTTAAATATAGGCAAACTTCCAGCAAGAAGGAAAGGTAGATGTTGACAGACAGAGTTGAAAGAGTTTGACTAGGCAAGGTGCAAGCACGGAGGCACAGTTTCGGAGAACAATAGGAGAGACCCCATCAGGACCATAAGCCTTCCGAGGGTTTAGGCCAGCGAGGGCATGGAAAACATCATTGCGAAGAATTTTAATAGGTGGCATGAAGTAGTCAGAGGGTGGAGGAGAGGAAGGAACAAGCTCAGAATCGTCCAAGGTAGAGTTTTTAGCAAAGGTTTGAGCGAAGAGTTCAGCTTTAGAAATAGATGTGATAGCAGTGGTGCCATCTGGTTCAAATAGAGGAGGGAAAGAAGAAGAAGCAAAGTTATTGGAGATATTTTTAGCTAGATGCCAGAAATCACGAGAGGAGTTAGATCTTGAAAGCATTTGACATTTTCTGTTGATGAAGGAGTTTTTGGCTGGTTGGAGAACAGACTTGGCATGGTTCCGGGTAGAAATATAAAGTGCATGAGATTCTGGTGATGGAAGGCTTAAGTACCTTTTGTAGGCCACCTCTCTATCATGTATAGCACGAAAGCAAGCTGTGTTAAACCAAGGTTTAGAAGGTTTAGGACGAGAAAAAGGGTGAGGAATGTACGCCTCCATGTCTGACACTTTCACCTCTGTTATGCGCTCAGCACACAAAGACGGGTCTCTGACACGGAAACAGTAGTTATTCCAAGGAAAATCAGCAAAATACCTCCTCAGGTCCCCCCAACTAGCAGAGGCAAAACGCCAGAGGCACCTTCGCTTAGGGGGATCCTGAGGAGGGATTGGAGCGATAGGACAAGATAAAGATATGAGATTGTGATCGGAGAAGCCCAACGGAGAAGAAAGGGTGACAGCATAAGCAGAAGGATTAAAGGTCAGGAAAAGGTCAAGAATGTTGGGCGTATCTCCAAGACGGTCAGGAATACGAGTAGGGTGTTGCACCAATTGCTCTAGGTCATGGAGGATAGCAAAGTTGTAGGCTAGTTCACCAGGATGGTCAGTGAAGGGAGAGGAAAGCCAAAGCTGGTGGTGAACATTGAAGTCTCCAAGAATGGAGATCTCTGCAAAAGGGAAGAGGGTCAGAATGTGCTCCATTTTAGAAGTTAAGTAGTCAAAGAATTTCTTATAATCAGAGGAGTTAGGTGAGAGGTATACAGCAGATAAATTTAGTATGAGAGTGACTCTGTAGTCATAGCCAGATGGTGGAAAACTCGGAAGATTCAAGAGCGTGGGCACGAGAGCATGTTAAGTCATTGCGCACATAAACGCAGCATCCAGCTTTGGATCGAAAATGAGGATAGAGAAAGTAGGAGGGAACAGAAAAGGGGCTACTGTCAGTTGCCTCAGACACCTGAGTTTCAGTGAGGAAAAGAATATGAGGTTTAGAGGAGGAGAGGTGGTGGTCTACAGATTGAAAATTAGATCTTAGACCGCGAATGTTGCCTAAGTTAATGAAGAAAAAGTTGAGGGGGTGTCGTCGACAGAAAGGCAGTCCGACCTGGAGGCATTGATTCCCATACTATATGGTGCTATTATCTCCTGAAATTGCCACGAAAATCTTATAAGTTTCTGAGATTCCTGCAAGCGGGCTGGTTTGAATTATATGGTCTCTCGAATCAGGATGAGTTGAATGACTGTAAACAATTTGCTGTTTTCGTAAAAGTTGTAAGTGTTAAGCTGTTTTCTGGTCGCCTTTGTGAAAATCTGAGCAGTGGATATCACACATCACTTAGGACTTAATTACTGTACCGCTTTAATGAATACTGGAGAAGGCGTGCCGCTGCCAAACAAAACTATTTGCGTCCTTATTCAAAGAACTTTGAAAACCATTCCTTTAAGCTTTGTGAGACTATTAGTGGAGAAAAATGCTATTGGTTTATGGAAGTGAATCAGGTAACATTAGGAAAGCAATTTAAATCTAAGAAAAAATCATTATGTTTTTCAAAATTAGTTATTTGTTATTGAAGGAAATGAATACTATGCAAAAGAGGCAAGAAAGATTAGGTAAAGTCATTACAAAAAAGAAAAAAAAAATGGTAGCACACATTTCACAGGACACATTTCAAATCTTAAAATTTTTTTGAAAAGATGAAAACTAAATTACTGATTCAAAAGTGAATGGAATGGAATCAGAGAGAAAGATGAATGGTTAAAGTTGTAAGTGATAAGATGTCAAAACATCCTTATGCGGAAGTGTGATAAGTGGAGTGTCCCAACAGTCAGCCTGAGCCCATCCTTGCTTCTGATTAATATAAATTATATGACAGATGAACTAAGATGATACAAGAACACGTTTGCAGGATAAAAACAAATCAGAAGTGTTGACTTTTGTATCGAGGCAACTTTTGCGCATAAGCTTCAATGATAAAGAGTCTTGGAAATGGCCTTGTGTGAATAATAAAACGTAGAAAGGATATAAGATGGAAAAAAAATTGTAACTTTTAAATATGACTAAACTAGATACGGGCAGCCAGACCATCACACACACACACACACACACACACACACACACACACACACACACAAAAGGGAACATAAATGAGTGCCAAGTCTGGGGAACCTAGGCTATGAAGAAAGACTGAATAAAATTATGTATTTTCTCATTTCAAGAAGAAAAATGAAAATGACATGATAATGATGCTTGTATTTATTATGATATAGAAAAACAAAAAAAAAAAAAAGGAAATGATGAAACACCTGAAATAAAGTTGATAAAGACTGTCGAACATTGCAGACTTTAAGGAAAATACATACTAAATTACGATTAACAAATCCAACTTTTGATTCAAGGAAGCAGTTACCAGAGCAAACTGCGTGTGTGCGAGAAATGTATATCAACAAAAAGAAGTCTAATCTCAAATTACAGATCAAAAGACGAGATTTCATGAGCTGGCTTGATTGACAGGCAGGCACACAGACAACTTAACACACACACTCACACACACACACGGAGAGAGAGAGAGAGAGAGAGAGAGAGAGAGAGAGAGAGAGAGAGAGAGAGAGAGAGAGAGAGAGAGAGTAGGGGGACCACGCCGATTCTCCTGTTCCTTTACAAATACCCCTCATTAACCATTCATTATTCAACTACCCACCCCTATCCATCCATCTTCCTTTCTGACTGTCCATAGATTTTAGCTTACATTTATATATAGATGGTTTTATCCTCCCAAACCCTTACTTTTTCTACTTTCGGCAAAATATTCAATCAATCATTCAATCATTCCATCTATCTCCTTGTCATTCCTATTCCATTAACAACATCCCTTCTCCATCTTCGCCTCTCCACTCGCACTCTCGGCCTACTGTTAATTAAGATAGGCCTACAGGAGCCCTGGGACGAGAGTGGTGGCGGCTGTAAGATAACTAACGTGAGGTTACGGTAATGGGCCTCGCCGCGCCATGGGAATTGAAGGAAGGGAGGGAGGGGGAAACTAAATGAGAGGAAAAATAGGATATGCGGGAGGGAGGGAAGAAAGGAAAGAGGGACAGAAGAAAGGAAAGAAAGTAAGAATGAATGAATGAATGAATGAAGGAAGGAAGGAAAGAAGGAAAAAAGTAAGGTCTTGCAAAATAAATGTATTTGTTTGTGTGTGAGAGAGAGAGAGAGAGAGAGAGAGAGAGAGAGAGAGAGAGAGAGAGAGAGAGAGAGAGAGAGAGAGAGAGAGAGAGAGAGAGTGTGTGTGTGTGTGTGTGTGTGTGTGTGTGTGTGTGTGTGTGTGTGTGTGTGAGTGTTCGAAGAGGAATAGTAATATACATAACAAGGTGAAATGAAAAGGAAACTAAAAAGAAGAGATAAAAAAAAGATGGGGATGAAACAAAAAAGGAGAA
>NC_087160.1:14572500-14585000 GCF_035594125.1 Scylla paramamosain
CATAACAGAGATGATAGTGCCTGGGCATGGAGGTATATATTTCTCTTTTTTTTTTTACCTAAACCTTCCAAAGTTTGGTTTTACACAGTATGTTCACGTGCTTTACATGATAGAGAGGTGATCCACAAAAGATACTTGAGCCTTCTATCACCTGAATCTCATGCGCTTTATATTTTTGCCCGGACTCATGCCGAGTTTGTTCTCCAACTAGCCAAAAACTCCTTCAATAATAGAAAGTGTCGAAATCTTTCAAGATCTAACACCCCTCATAACTTTCGGCACCTAGTCAAAAACATCTCCAATAACTTTGCTTCACCTTTCCCTCCTTTATTTCAACCTGATGGCACCACTGCCATCAAATCTATTTTCAAAACTGAATTCTTTGCTCAGACCTTTGCTGAAAACCCGACCTTGGATGATTCAGGGCTTGTTCCTCCCTCTCCACCGTCCTGACTACTTCATGCTACCTATTAAAATCTTTTGCAATGATGTTTTCCATGTCCTCTCTGGCTTGGGACCCTCGGAAGACTTATAGACCTGATGAAGTCCCTTCTATTGTTCTCTGAAACTGTGCCTCCGTGCTTGTACCTTGCCTAGTCAAACTTTTTAACTCTATCATCATTTACTTTTCCTTCTTGCTGAAAGTCTGCCTACACTGAACCTGTTCCTGAAAAGGGTGACCGTTCTAATCCCTGAAACTACCGTCAAATTGCATTAATTTTCTACCTATCTTAAGTTTTTCAATCTATCCTCAACAGGAAGATTCTTAAACGTCTATCACTTCACAAACATTCAATCTGATCGCCTGTATGGGGTTCCATCAAGGCCGCTCTACTGGTGATTTGGCTTTCCTTACTGAGTCTTGGTCATCCTCTTTTATAGATCTTGGTGAAACTTTTGCTGTTGCCTTGTACATATCAAAAGCTTTTGATAAAGTCTGGCACAAACCTTTGAATTCCAAACTACCCCCTACGGCTTCTATTTTTCTCTCTGTAACATCATCTCAAATTCCCTTTCTGACCGTTCTATTGCTGCAGTGGTAGACGGTCACTGTTCTTCTAAATCTATTAACAGTGATGTTCCTCGGTGTTCTGTCCTGTCATCCACTCTCTTCCTATTATTCGTCAATGATCTTCTAAATAAAATTTCTTATCCTATCCACTCCCACGCTGATGATACCACCCTGAATTTTATCCACATTTCGTCGACTTCCAGCACTACAGGAAGTAAACAGTTCACGCAGGGAAGCCACAGAACGCCTGACTTCTGATCTCTGTCTAAAAATTCTCATTGGGGCAGAGCAAACTTAGTATTCTTCATTGCCTCAAAAACTCATTCCTCCATCTATCAACTCGACACAACCTTTCAGACAACTATCCCCTCTTCTTCAATGATACTCATCTGTCCCCCTCTTTTACACTGAACATCCTCGGTCTGTCCTTTACTTATAATCTAAACCGGAAATTTCACATCACATTTCTAGCAAAAACAGCCTCTATAAAATTAGTCGTTCTGAGTCATTTCCACCAGTTTTTCTCATCCTTTGGGCTTATCCGTCTATGTATGGAGTATGCTTCACATGTATGGGGGATTCCACTCATATCGTCCTTTTAGACAGGGTGGAATCAAAAGCATTTCGTCTTATCAACTTTATTTTTCCTCTGACTGACTGTCTTCAGCCTCTATCTCATCGCCGCAATGTTGCATCTCTTTCTACCTTGTACCGCTATTTTCATGCTAACTGCTCTTCTGATCTTGCCAGCTGCATGCCTCCCTTCTTACCGCGGCCTCCCTGCACAAGACTTTCTTCTTTCTCTCACCCCTATTCTGTCACTTCTCTACTGCAAGAGTTAACCAGTATTCTCAAGTCGTTCATTTCTTTCCCTGGTAAATTCAGGAACTCCCTGCCTGTTTCTGTATTTTCACTTTCCATTGAGTTGAACGCTTTCAAGAGAGAGGTTTCAAGACACTTATCTTGTATTTTTGAGGAACGCTTTCGACTCTGAACTGGGACAGGCACCTGAGTGAGGCATTTTATTTTTTTTTTTGCAATTTTTGTTGCCCTCGGCCGGTGTCCTTCCTTCATAAAAAAAAAAAAAACATATATGGGGTATGTACACGTTGAAGTGACCTATAGAAATCACACACACACACACACACACACACACACACACACTCACCAAGCTGCTCATTCATAAACTATCAAAACAGAGAACTAAAAAATCTCTCTCTCTCTCTCTCTCTCTCTCTCTCTCTCTCTCTCCTCTCTCTCTCTCTCTCTCTCTCTCTCTCTCTCTCTCTCTCTCTCTCTCTCTCTCTCTCTCTCTCTCTCTCTCTCTCTCTCTCTCTCTCTCTCTCATTGCCACTGTGCAATCCAGGAGACTTAGACAAATTGGAAATAAAACGTTGAACTCGTAATCCTCAAAATCCGCAAATATACCTCGACTTTTCTCTCTCATTCCTCCTGCTCTCCCTCCATTCTTATTTAATTTTCTCTCCTCTCTGTTCTCTCTCTTCTTCTCCCTTCTCTCTTCCTCCTCTCCTCCTCCCTCCCTCAGCTATCCATATTCAGCACACAAGCCTCGTGGTACTGATAAAAGCCAAATATTCAAGGGAAATTTTGAGCTGTGTGTAATCACACGCTTACCAAGGGTGACACGACACTATGGGGAAAATAGGAGAGAGAGAGAGAGAGAGAGAGAGAGAGAGAGAGAGAGAGAGAGAGAGAGAGAGAGAGAGAGAGAGAGAGAGAGAGAGAGAGAGAGAGAGAGAGAGAGAGAGAGAATACTTGCAGCTAGAAAATGAAAGCACTAAAAGCCACGAATCTCATTTACACATAGACACAAACGCCTAACTTTTTTACTCTCGAAAAAGAGTAAAAAGCGCGTACCTGTCTCCCAACATTATTTCCATAATTCCTTTCGAAAAGCTTTTGACTTTTAACTTTTTCTCCCTATTTTTCCTTGCGACAAATGTATAATAATTATCACAGAATTTCCGGAATCACAAACTGATAATTATTGTTGAAAAATAAAAGATATTTTAAAGGTTCCGTGAAATATCAAGTTTATTTCAATATATATATATATATATATATATATATATATATATATATATATATATATATATATATATATATATATATATATATATATATATATATATATATATATATATATATATATATATATATATATACATATATATATTCTTTTTTTTTTGTTATGCGTGTTTATGGTAATGACTTTCTTAGTTAATCTTTTCCTGTATTAGCAAACTTAACAGGATTGTTATGATTTGGGCTACAAAAGTAACTCTTTACTGGATTTGGAATTTCAGTTTTATATTAGCATTTCTGAAGTACATTATGTCCCATAATGTGAGTGTTCAGTTAATTAATGTGTGTGTGTGTGTGTGTGTGTGTGTGTGTGTGTGTGTGTGTGTGTGCACCCTTTCACTACCCATTACTGTGTCGCCCTTCACCGACATCCCTTCCCTCCCTTCCTGCCCTTAACACCATTACTCACTCGCCCTCACGCTTCCCCTGTCTCCGCCCCCTACCACCTACCACCACCACCACCACCATCACCACCACCACCAACACCACCACTGCACAGTCACCACCACACGCCGCCTCGCCACGCCGCTGCCGCTGACCTGAAAAGTGAGAGAGAACAAAAGAACACTTAACTGCTGATAAAGAGGAATGCACAGCATCGAAAAGCATATACAATTTGGTGAAAAAATGGTGTAGATTAAACAAAGGCTCTGTGTGTGTGTGTGTGTGTGTGTGTGTGTGTGTGTGTGTGTGTGTGTGTGTGTGTGTGTGTGTGTGTGTGTGTGTGTGTGTGTGTGTGTGTGTGTGTGTGTGTGTGTGTGTGTGTGTGTGTGTGTGTGTGTGTGTGTGTGTGTGTGTGTGTGTGTGTGTGTGTGTGTGTGTGTGTGTGTGTGTGTGTGTGTGTGTGTGTGTGTGTGTGTGTGTGTGTGTGTGTGTGTGTGTTCATTATAATGGTTGAATGGTTTACATAAGCTAAACTTCATAGATAACAAAAAAAAAGTTTGATATCAGCACTAGATTATCATATTATTTATTATAATCCACCACTCTAATACAAATTGTTTTCCTTCACAGGTACGTGATAAAGAACAAGGAACAAGGAAGCACAATAAGTGAGGAAAAGAAGAACAACCCGAGCTGCACGATAAGGTTAAGTGTATGTACATATAAAAGATGTATTTCATGTGTAGCTCAGAAAATATTTGTTATCAGCGTTCCAAGAATCAATGGTATGAAATGATTAACATAAATATGACGGAGGGCGGTAATGATATAGAATTACGCATTCCTAGGAAGAGAGAGAGAGAGAGAGAGAGAGAGAGAGAGAGAGAGAGAGAGAGAGAGAGAGAGAGAGAGAGAGAGAGAGAGAGAGAAACCTAACGTACCTATCTCAATGTTCATCTCTTTTTGTCTCTTGGTCTGCAGAGACAGACAGGCAGGCAGAGACGCAAATAGATTGAACACACACACACACACACACACACACACACACACACACACACACACACACACACACACACACACACACACACACAATAATTTCCAAAGTAAAACATACAAACAGAAATACACAGAATGACAGACTAACGGACAAGGACAGACGGACAACGTACATACAAACAGAATATGTGCATACTGACATAAAAGCAAAACCAGGAGTAGGTCAGAACATTAATATTAGTAATTGTGGTCGAAAAGGAGCCGCCCACCTCCTGGGAATCAGGTAAGAGGACAGGTACTTGACAGGTGTGGAGGGAAGCAGTTTTGCATCGATTACTCCGCCTGCCTGCCGCTACCTCGCTTAAAATCAACAGAAAATGGGAGAAAATATGGTCCGAAACGAGGTCATGCTTCATTGAGCAACGTACGCTAAGGATTCTGACTTAAGACAAAATAAGCCATGCTTTATTTACTATATCGATATAAGGACTCTGAGACAAATGATGAACATATTTCCCTAACGGAAAAAAAGGATATATATATATATATATATATATATATATATATATATATATATATATATATATATATATATATATATATATATATATATATATATATATATATATATATAGGAAAAGAAATGAAATTCATGCTATTCAATTACCTGATTGTAACATAAAGTAAGGTCACCGACGTAAGACGGAAGAGGATGAATTTATACGTTTCTATTCTCTATATGTAAAAAAAGAACTACATAAAGATACTCAATTACATCTCTGTAACGCAATCCCAAGACCCTGATGTAAGACGAATATTGAATACTTTTTTTCCCGTAATGAGAGGTAATATATATATATATATATATATATATATATATATATATATATATATATATATATATATATATATATATATATATATATATATATATATGTGTGTGTGTGTGTGTGTGTGTGTGTGTGTGTGTGTGTGTGTGTAATGAAAAATAAAATAAACAAAAAATAAACTAAAAAAATAATAAATTGACAAAAGTAAACAAATAAGTAAAATTATAAATATATAAAGTAACTAACAAAATAAATAAATAAATAAATAAACAAACAGTAAAGCAAAAGAAACACGTAAATAACGTATGCATGAATATATTCAATCACTCACCTAACCTTTTCCTTAATAGTTAAATTACGCAGGGAAATCAATACACAGACTCATAGACAGACAAACCAGAACCCGTTCGACGGACAAGTGCACAGGTTTTTGCACCCTTCAGCCTCGGAACAAAAGATAGCGCAATGGCTCCGTTAATGCATTCACGGCCTCATCTGCATAATCGCCTCAAACGGCATCACCCTTCCATATTTCAGGCAATTCTCATGTAGCTTTTCCAGTGCAGCAAAGGGTCGGCAGGGGATTATAGGGGCGGGGAGGGCAATGGAAAATGGGAAGTGTATGATGCGAGGCTCAACCATTCCCCAGGTGACCATTGTTCACACTGATTTGTTTTCAATGTTAATTTTTCAACCGCACTAGAAAACAGGTAAAAAAAAAGAAGAGGCTGTGGGGAGAGAAAGGGGATTGATTCATACTTTATTTCACACACAGTGTGTGTGTGTGTGTGTGTGTGTGTGTGTGTGTGTGTGTGTGTGTGTGGTAAGTCTATTGTTTGATGAACGCAGAATTATCAATGATGGATGTGGTATTGTTATTGCTATGTGTGCATGTGAGTGTCTGTGGGTGTGCGTGCCTGCGTGCGTGCCTGTATACATACCCGCACGTGTATGGTCAAGTACTGGACACATGATCCTCAGCTTTACTTTCCTGGTGGCCGATTAGAGATCATATAATCCGATCTATGGCTAAGACTGACACCTTTCACACATTAACTGCTTGCTCATCGGGGAATACTTTTGGGGCTTGAGCGTTTTAAACTTCAGCTTGGAAAGTGACAGCAAGGACGTTAATACTGAGGAAGTAACGCGTGTGTGTGTGTGTGTGTGTGTGTGTGTGTGTGTGTGTGTGTGTGTGTGTGTGTGTGTGTGTGTGTGTGTGTGTGTGTGGAAAGTACACGTGCAATTTATGTTATGGAAGGTAGGCAGGAGTGTGTATGAGCCGATAGAAGTATAATGGCTTTGTCGTGTACTGTCGCGTCGTTTGCATGGCTTACCACAGTTGCATTACATCATCGCCTTACCAATAATTCATTTGCATTCTCACATCCATTTTCAAACCCCCGTGATCGCATTGTTGCCGTGGCAGTGATGGTGGTGGCAGTGCTTGTGGGAGTTAGGGAGTACAGGTGTTGGAGCAGGAAATGATGGCTGTAGGAGTGGTGCGCCGTGAATAAATACTAGAGTAGAGATAAATAAATTAGTTCGACCGTGTTATTTCACAAGGTTCCTACTTCCCGCTGAGTAAGCCCAGCTGTAACCATTTATTCATTTTTTCACTCTCTCCCCTCTAACTAAACACCACCCTACATCCTCCTAATACCTCATAATATCCCTTCGGTACGCTGGCGCACACACACACACACACACACACACGCAGACGTTAATTCAATTTTTTTTTTTTTTTTGCTTTTCATCTTGTGTAATTGCTTTTATTTCATAAGTGCGGATCTTAATGACGGCGTGTGCTTCTCCTTTCCATCCTTTTTCTTTTTCCTGTTTTTTTTTCTCTTTTTATATCTCCACTGCTTTCTCTCTCCAACTCAACAGGCTTCTCTTTCTCTTTCTCTTCTTTCTCATATTTTTTTTCTTAATTTCATTCTCTTCTTTCTCCTCACCTTCTTTCTCTTTCTTCACTCCACGTTTCCTTTCTTTACTTCGGTTCCTCCTCATGTTCCTCCTCCCCCAGCTCATATTTCTTCTATTTCATCTTATTACTTTTGCTGCTCAGGGACTAGTTCTCTCTCTCTCTCTCTCTCTCTCTCTCTCTCTCTCTCTCTCTCTCTCTCTCTCTCTCTCTCTCTCTCTCTCTCTCTCTCTGACATCATACCTACTCGTACGTATTCCTCTGGTACACCTTTTTCCTCCTTCTTCCTCCTCCCCTTCCTCCATTTCCCTCACTCCCAGTTATCCTCTTTCCCTGGAGGATTACCATACGGCAGCCATTCCTCCCTCCCTCCAATCTTCTCTCCCTATCTCCTCTTCCTTCCCTATTTTTTCTTCCATCTTTTTTTTCACCCCTTCTTCCCTATTTGTGTTTACAGGGTTGTTGTTTTCTTCTTTTTCAATCTATTCGTTTTCTGTGTCTCTGTCTGTCCGTCACTCTGTCAACAGGCCTTAAGTTCAGACGTATAAAGCAAAAGTCTTAGATGGTAAAAGAATAAAGTTGTTTATTTTTTCGGTTTATCGTGGTTAGAAAGGTGAGCTTTGTGCGTAACAGAAAAAATAATAATTACTGTCGTGGCAACAGGGACTGAATTTTGCATCATCGTACTGAGGCAGTCTACCAACCAACACTGTGTCCGAGACCGGGCATTCCATATTTTTTAGGTATGCTTATTACTTTTGATAATATATATATTTTTTTTTTATGTAGGAAGGACACTGGCCAAGGGCAACAAAAATCTAATAAAAAAATGCCCACTGAAATGCCAGTCCCATAAAAGGGTCAAAGCAGTGGTCAAAAATTGATGAATAAGTGTCTTGAAACCTCCCTCTTGAAGGAATTCAAGTCATAGGAAGGTGGAAATACAGAAGCAGGCAGGGAGTTCCAGAGTTTACCAAAGAAAGGGATGAATGATTGAGAATACTGGTTAACTCTTGCGTTAGAGAGGTGGACAGGATAGGAGTGAGAGAAAGAAGAAAGTCTTGTGCAGCGAGGCCGCGGAAGGAGGGGAGGCATGCAGTTAGCAAGATCAGAAGAGCAGTTAGCATGAAAATAGCGGTAGAAGACAGCTAGATATGCAACATTGCGGCGGTGAGAGAGAGGCTGAAGACAGTCAGTTAGAGGAGAGGAGTTGATGAGACGAAAAGCTTTTGATTTCACCCTGTCTAGAAGAGCAGTATGAGTGGAACCCCCCCAGACATGTGAAGCATACTCCATACATGGACGGATAAGGCCCTTGTACAGAGTTAGCAGCTAGGGGGGTGAGAAAAACAGGCGGAGACGTCTCAGAACACCTAACTTCATAGAAGCTGTTTTAGCTAGAGATGAGATGTGAAGTTTCCAGTTCAGATTATAAGTAAAGGACAGACCGAGGATGTTCAGTGTAGAAGAGGGGGACAGTTGAGTGCCATTGAAGAAGAGGGGATAGTTGTCTGGAAGGATGTGTCGAGTTGATAGATGGAGGAATTGAGTTTTTGAGGCATTGAACAATACCAAGTTTGCTCTGCCCCAATCAGAAATTTTAGAAAGATCAGAAGTCAGGCGTTCTGTGGCTTCCTTGCGTGATATGTTTACCTCCTGAAGGGTTGGACGTCTATGAAAAGACGTGGAAAAGTGCAGGGTGGTATCATCAGCGTAGGAGTGGATAGGACAAGAAGTTTGGTGTATTTAGGTAGCAATGGCGAAAACCGCTATATTTAGTCAATGTTGAGTTTCAAATAATAAATTCCTAAATACTGCCTGTGTGTGTGTGTGTGTGTGTGTGTGTGTGTGTGTGTGTGTGTGTGTGTGTGTGTGTGTGTGTGTGTGTGTGTGAGTGTGTGTGTGTGTGTGTATGTATATATATATATATATATATATATATATATATATATATATATATATATATATATATATATATATATATATATATATATATATATATATATATATAGATAGATAGATAGATAGATAGATAGATAGATAGATAGATAGATAGATAGATAGATTATTATCAATTCTGATGAGTATTCCCAGAGCGTGCCACATGCAGTTTCAAACGGTTAGGTTACGAAAGTACGTTGATGCAACCTTCCATCCCTGTGATGCAACTATAGTGCATATGGTATTTATCATTATTATTTTTTTTTTTTTTATATATATGCTGGGGAGAGCAGCCAAGAGAAAAAGAGGGGTTAAAAAAATGACAAAATGCCATGCCCAAACAGAAGAACCAAGACAAAGACCAATTTAGCCTCCAAGGTGTTTTGATACATGTTCAGCATTCCCCAGGCAGTGCAACAAGACGGCCTCGCTAATAATGAAGGCGTACGTTCTGGAGGTGCAAGGTATTACACCATCCACAGGCAAGGGTTGGGGGGAGATTAGATTTAGATACACGTGTATATAAATCTATGAAAGTATTTCTGTAATAGCGACACACACACACACACACACACACACACACACACACACACACACACACACACACACACATACACACACACACACACACACACACACACACACACACACACACACACATGTTTACATATAGTGTTACAGAGTCAAGTTAATCCACATGGGAACACAGATTTGCCAGATGGGTATAAAATCACCGGACACCACTCGCCGCATGTGACACCCTTGACTTCCCCCACTCCCCCCCCCCTTTCTCTCTCTCTCTCTCTCTCTCTCTCTCTCTCTCTCTCTCTCTCTCTCTCTCTCTCTCTCTCTCTCTCTCTCTCTCTCTCTCTCTCTCTCTCTCGGTGTGTGTGTGTGTGTGTGTGTGTGTGTGTGTGTGTGTGTGTGTGTGTGTGTGTGTGTGTGTACCTACATATTTGACTAACAGCTCAACAAGTCAGTACCTGAATATTCGGACACCCGAGCGATCCACATAGCGATACGCAGAGGAGGACGAATATTTCCTGTTGATATTCTTGATGAGTTGAATTAATTTATAATCACCGTAATATATCTCTCCCTCTTAAGTGACCAAGTAGGCAGGCATTAAGGTGCTCTCTAGCGTACTATAAACACGCTGTCGCACTTCAGATGGTGTGCTTGAGTCCTTACTTTTCATTTCTGAACGTTTCGGTGTCCTATCTCTAGTATTTTTAACAGGCTCAGCGGAGATGTGGAGGTAATTGGAATTTCCAGGGTTATTTTCATGACTGTATTGAGTTTAACAAGGATTCCACGCTGTTTGTGGGAAAGCATCATAATAATTTTTGTAGCCTCTGATATACTCGTATGTCCTGATGTTTATGACTACGAGTACAGGTCCTGGTTGCCTTAATGGTGGAGGCGCTGCGTGACTCGTGCGGCAGGTGCGTGGGCGAGGAGGGTGCGGTGTCCTCATTGTTACAGGAGTGTTCCCAAACTGGCAAGCGGATGTTTACACCCTGGTAAGGCCTGCAGATCGTAAACTTGCATGCTGATGAGCAGGCGCATCTTAAAAAAATGTAAAACAGCTCCAGGAATATCAGCAGGTGTTGGTGGCTGTGACGCTTTTTGGGGTGATAGTGCAAGCGTTATATTCGAAGGTTTTACGACAGCTGGTGCAGTGGGTTTAAATGTCTGCGTCTGTAGATGATATGAGATTGATGGGTTCTCGTCATCCCTGTCCAGATACGGCGGCCACCGTCATCACTTATGCAGGTGTGCCGGCCAGTGCAGGAGGGATAGTATCATAGAGATTCCCAAGCGCCGTTTTGCAGACTAGCAGGTCTTGTAGTTGGTGATAAGTGGGATGCTTCAGGCGGGATCTACGCTATGACGCTGGTGCCAATGATGTATCCGTCTTGTCAGTGGACATGGGATTCCTGGTGAATAGAACAAGATCGCCTGGGTTCGGTGATTGTGCGGCGCTGGAGAAGAAACATTTGTCGCCTGAATCTCTCTCACCACTCCTCACTTAAAGATTTCCGCCTCCTCCGTAAATGAGATTCTGGACGAGCCTGCCTTTACGTGAGCACCACCTAGAGGATTTTTCGTAGTCTGTGGTCGTGAAGCCATGAGGCCGGAGGGAAGCCTCCCTTAAGTAGACTCTTCAAAGATAAAGTTAAGAACGGGGGCGTCGATGGGGCGTTGTTTGAAGATCATGTGGTCGTTGAAGGCATTCACTTTGACGGAGATATCGTCAACATAACGGCAATCGTTCGAGGGGCTGGTGACCGATGTATTGGCTTCAATGGCTGCCATGAAAAAAAAGATGGCAAAGGGAACTGGCACAGAGTTGCTCAAAGTGTTTATATATTCATTAAATATCACTTGCTGTACTTTATTATATGCACGTAACTCCATGTGATAAAAATCACTTATTTTTTAGTTTGTGTTACAAAACTGCCATTATATGAGTATAGATACCTTATAAAGAGTATAGATACCATATGTGCTTTTTCATTAAGTTCCCTAATAATCTTCATTCTTATCATATTCTCTTCTCAAGTACGTTCAAGACGCAGTCTTATATGGCGCAATTTAGGGCATCTAGCAAGGTTCAGTTCTTTTTTTTTTATTATGTAGGAGGGAACCTAGCCAAGGGCAACAAAAATCAAATAAAAAAAATACCCACTGAGATGCCAGTCCCATAAAGGGGTCCAAAGCGGTAGTCAAAAATTGAAGGATAAGTGTCATGAAACCTCCCTCTAGAAGGAATTCAAGTCATAGGAAGGAGGAAAAACAGAAGCAGGCACTGAATTCCAGAGTTTACCAGAGAAAGGGACGAATGATTGAGAATACTGGTTAACTCTTGCATTAGAGAGGTGGACAGAATAGAGGTGAGAGAAAGAAGAAAGACTTGTGCAGCGAAGCTGCGGGAGGAAGGGAGGCATGCAGTTAGCAAGATCAGAAGAGCAGTTAGCATAAAAATAGCGGTAGAAGACAGCTAGAGATGCAATAGTGCGGTGATGAGAGAAAGGCTGAAGACAGTCAGTTAGAGGAGAGGAATTGATGAGATGAAAAGCTATTGATTCAACCCTGTCTAGAAGAGCGGTATGAGTGGAACCACCCCCCCCAGACATGTGAAGCATACTCCATACATGGACTCTTGTACAGAGTTAGCAGCTGGGAGGATGAGAAAAACTGGCAGAGACGTCTCAGAACGCCTAACTTCATAGAATATGTTTTAGCTAGAGATGAGATGTGAAGTTTCCAGTTCAGATTATAAGTGAAGGACAGACCAAGG
>NC_087160.1:14590000-14595000 GCF_035594125.1 Scylla paramamosain
ACCACCAGCCTTTGCTTTCCTCTCCCTTCACTGACCATCCTGGCGAACTAGTCTTAAACTTTGCTACCCTCCACGACCTAAAACATTTGGTGCAACACCCTACTCGTATTTTTGACCGTCTTGGAGATACGCCCAACATTCTTGACCTTTTCTTAACCTCTAATCCTCTGCTTATGCTGTTATCCTAACTTCTCCGTTGGGCTCCTCTGTTTACAATCTCATATTTATATCTTGTCATATTGCTCCAGTCCCTCCTCAGGATCTCCTAAGCGGTGATGCCTCTAGCGTTTCGCCTCTACTAGTTGGGGGGACCTGAGGATATATTTTGCTGATTTTCCTTGGAATGACAACTGCTTCCGTGTCAGAGACACGTCTCTGCTTGCCGAGCGCATAACAGAGGTGATACTTTCCTTACTCTTTTTCTTGACCTAAACCTGCCAAACCCTGGTGTAAAACAGCCTGCTTTATATGATAGACAGGTGGCCCACAAAAGGTACTTGAGCCTTTCATCACCAGAATCTCATGCGCTTTATTTTTCTGCCCAGAACCATCCAAGTCTGTTCTCCAGCTATTCAAAATCTGCTTCATTTATAGAAAGTGTTAAAATCTATCAAGATCTAACTCCCCTCGTGACTTCTGGCACCTAGCCAAAAATATCTCCAATAACTTGCTTCATCTTTTCCTCCTTTATTTCATCCAGATGGCACCACTGCCATTACATCTCTCTCCAAAGCTGAACTCTTCGCTCAACCTTTGCTAAAAACTCTACCTTGGATGATTCAGGGCTTGCTCCTCCCTCTCCTCCACTCTCTGACTACTTCATGCTAGCAATTAAAATTCTTCACACTGATGTTTTCCATTTCCTCGCTGGCATAAACCCTCGGAAGGCTTATGGACCTGATGGGATCCCTCCTATTGTTCTCCGAAACTGCGCCTCCGTGCTTGCACCTTGCATAGTTAAACTCTTTCAACTCTGTCTGTCAACATCTACCTTTCCTTCTTGCAGGAACTTTGCTTACATTCAGCCAGTTCCTAAGAAAGGGAGACCGTTCTAATTCCTCAAACTACCGTCCTATTTCTTCAATTTCCTACTTATCTATTTTTTTTTTTTTAATCTATCATCAATGGGAAGATACTTAAATATCTATCACTTCACATCCTTCACAGCCAGTATTGGTTCCGTTAAGGCCTCTCTACTGGTGATCTGGCTTTCCTTACCGAGTCTTAGTCATACTCTTTTAGAGATTTTGGTGAAACCTTTGCTGTTGCCTAAGACATATCAAAAACTTTGATAGAGTTTGGCACAAAGCTTTGATTTCCAAACTAGCCTCCTACAGCTTCTATCCCTCTCTCTGTAACTTCAGCTCAAATTTCCTTTCTGACCGTTCTATTGCTGCTGTGGTAGACTGTCACAGCAGTGCTCCTTAAGGTTCGGTCCTGCCAACCATTCTCTTATTATTCATGAATGATCTAAATCAACCTTATTGTCCTATCCACTCCCACACTGATGATACCACCCTGCACTTTTCCACGTCTTCTCGTAGACGTCCAACCCTTCTAGAAATAAAGAGTTCACGCAGGGAAGCCACAGACTGCCCGACTTCTGATCTCTCTAAATTTTCTGATTGGACAGAGCAAACTTAGTATTGCTCAATGCCTCAAAAACTCAATTTCTCCATATATCAACTCGACACAGCCTTCTGGACAACTACTTCCTCTCTTTCAATGACACTCAATTGGCCCCCTCTTCTACACTGAACATCCTCGGTCTACCCTTTACTTATATAATCTAAACTGGAAACTTCACAGCTTATCTCTAGCTAAACCAGCTTCTATGAAGTTAGGTGTTCTGAGACGTCTCCGCCAGTTTTTACTCACCCTTCCAGCTGCTAATTCTGTACAGGGGCTTTATCCGTCCGTGAATGGAGTGTTTCACAAGTTTGGAGGCGTTCTATTTGTACCGCTCTTCTAGACAAGGTGGAATCAAAAGCTTTTCATTTCATCAACTACTTTCCTCTAACTGAATGTCTTCGGCCTCTTTCTCATCGCCACAATGTTGCATCTCTAGCTGTCTTCTACCGCTATTTTCATACCAACTGCTCTTCTGACCCTGCTAACTGGATGCCTTCGCTCCTTTCTCGGCCTCGCTGGACAAGACTTCCTTCTTTCTCTCACCCCTATTCTGTCCACCTCTCTAATGTATGAGTTAACCAGTATTCTTAGTCATTCATCCCTTTCTCTGGTAAACTCTGGAACTCTCTGCCTGCTTCTGTATTTCCACATGACTTGAAATCCTTCAAGAGGGAAGCTTCGAGACACTTATCTTCAATTTTTGACTACCGCTTTGGACCCTTTTCGGGGACCGGCATCTCAGTAGGACTTTTTTTTTATTGGATTTTTGTTGCCCTTGGCCGGTGTCCCTCCTACATAAAAAAGAAGAAAATTCAAGGTGAAAAGAAGAGAGGGGAAGGAGTACAAAGGGAGAAGAAATACTATAAGAAAGAAGAATGGAGAAGAGAAAATAATATGCTGTGTAAAGAGAGGAAACATTCTACATAGTTACGTTCAGAGAACAATAAGGAAAGACAAGTGTTGTTGTCAGCAATTAAATATACACTAGGGAGGGGGAAGAGGCAACAGCAACTTCTGCCATACTCATATTACTATTTTGAGCTATAACATATACGGGATATCTGAACGGAAAAAAATAATAAAAAAAATAAAGTATATGATATCAAGTTGGCTTAATAATAGATGTAACAAGCAGTAAGCGCCTCTTCCTGAAACCCTTTGATGTTCGCTGACGATGAAGTTATTTTGTGTCGTTATATCTGGATCATTAACTGATGACAGGAACGCCATTCGCCTTCCTTCCCACCACACACACAAACACACACACACACACACACTGACTGACGACTAATTAACTAACTAATATACTGAAAGATAGGAAGATAATATAAGCAAAATAAAAAGACAAAAAAAGTGGAGGGAAATGGAGAATGGAAGGAAAGAATAGTAGAAAAAATGCTGGAAGACAGAATGAAGACAAAGGGCATAGGAAAAACCCAAGAGGCGTAAGTGGAAAAGTATCAATAAGAAAGAAGTAGGTGGAAAATTGTCGATAAAGAAACGGATGCAGGAAATAGAAGGTAAAACAAAGAATAAGAATAGAGAGTATAGAGAATAGGAAGGAAAATCAGATGAGTAGATAGAAGAGAAAGAGACAGTGACTAATGGTACATGTCTAGGTTTCCATTCCAGTCCCTCTCCTGCCTCACCATTACCAGTGTCACCCCTTCCACTAATGTCCCACCCGTTACGCTTTATTACTGTTTATCACCATCTCCGTTATTCCTACCACCAGAGAGAGAGAGAGAGAGAGAACACCACAACCCATTTCTAAAAGCGACCGTGGGTGAATAACGTGAAAGATCCCCCATCCCCCCCATACCCCCGTCATCCCCAACCGCCCAACCTCCAACCATCACCATCACGACCCTTTGACGCTTCCCAGTCGATTTTCTTTTGTTTCCGATCCTCTGGGCCAGGCTGAGCTTGGTCGGGAAAGAAAGGGATCCAATCCGTCTCTATACACGCATTTTTTCCCCTCAATTCTTCCGCAGAGAGAGAGAGAGAGAGAGAGAGAGAGAGAGAGAGAGAGAGAGAGAGAGAGAGAGAGAGAGAGAGAGAGAGAGAGAGAGATAGAGAGAGAGAGATAGGGGAGGGGGAGATAGTATTAGGACGTTGCAAGAGTGAAGTCATACTGGGTCGCAAGTTTTTATCTTGAATGTAGAATTAAAAATATTATACAAAATAATACTTCGAAGAAAAAAAATACATAAAACGAGATTATTAAAGATAAAACCAAGAGAGAGAGAGAGAGAGAGAGAGAGAGAGGAGAGAGAGAGAGAGAGAGAGAGAGAGAGAGAGAGAGTGAGAGAGAGAGAGAGAGAGAGAGAGGAGTTATTTCTTGGAGTCTGATCCTCTGGCATCTTCCAATTTCTCTGTGCAATTTATCCCGCCCTTATTTATTTTCTCCTTGTACGTTATTATTCTTGGTTCAGCGCGCAGAGCACTGAGCATGTGTGTATGCATTGTGTTTTCTTCCCCACATCTATATCTTCCTGTTCGCAGCGGATTTGATGTCTCCAAAGAAAAATGGGGGGTGTCGTGTTGTCTTTGTGGCGCGGCGTGTGTCTTGGGGAAGGGGAGATGAGGGAGGGAAGATGCGACCGCGTCTCCTCCAAGGCGAGATATCTTTGTCCTGAGAGCTATTGAAGGAAGGTGGAAAAAATATCTATCGCGTGATGCATCTGTCATCCACTACCTTGTGCCCTGTGATTTTTTTTTTCTTTCTTTTTATTTTTTTCATTTACTTATTATTTTTTTTTTACATGGAAGGTCCAACATGCAAGTAATATTTTTTTCCCACAGCATGACAGGTTTCTCCATTATGGATGCAGTACCAGCCCAATCTTATATATGTATATTTTTTTTCGAATTACGTGTAAGTGCTAGAATTTTTAAGAAACATACTCCTATCTTATTTGTTTACTTTTTTTTTATAGATTATTGAAAGTTTTCAAGATTTTGAATCCATATATGCGTATACTTTCTTTTTTTTTTTTTTTACTTTTCAATTTGAGCATAAAATTAAGATAGTATTTTGATATGTAGGTCTAAGTATGAATTATTTAATATTGGGTTTTTAAATTATTTGCAGGTGCTGAGCTTTTCTCTTTAATAATCTCATCCATATCTTATTTTTTTTCTATATAATTTTAAATTTTCAAGATTCTAAATACAAATATTTGTTCTTTTCCTTCTCTACTTTTCTGGCTTAGTCATAAATGTAGTACTTTGATTTTTAAGTTGAGGCGTGAGATATTCTGCAATGTCTGATGCGTGTCGGGTTGTGATAGGTAAGAAAATATTGTCTGCTTATCATGCAAGATGAACAAGAACTTTCCCCAGAGAATGAACTCAAAGGAAGAGTA
>NC_087160.1:14607500-14657500 GCF_035594125.1 Scylla paramamosain
CTTCTCCTCCTCCTCCTCCTCCTCCAGGGCTTCCATTCCCTCTATGTGTCCCCTTTCATCACCTATTTCTTTCCGTGCCTTCTTTCTCCCCTGTTTTCTTTCTACCCAGTTTGTGACGTCTCATCCTCCGCTAACGATCAACGCAACCACTACCGCTAATTGCACGCTCTCTCTCTCTCTCTCTCTCTCTCTCTCTCTCTCTCTCTCTCTCTCTCTCTCTCTCTCTCTCTCTCTCTCTCTCTCTCTCTGGCCAGCAACTCCTTTTTTACACACAAATATAAAGAGGTGAAGGAGGAAGAAGACGAGGAGGAGGAGGAGAGGAATAATAATAATAATAATAATAATAATAATAATAATAATAATAATAATAATAATAATAATAATAATAATAATAGTAATAATAATGATAATAATAATAATAATAATAATAATAATAATAATAATAATAATAATAATAATAATAATAGTAATAATAATAATAACAATAATAATGATGAAAGAAGAAAGATGAAAGAGAATAGCAAGACCAGAAATCATAAACAGGGAAGGAAGAAAGAGAAAGGAGGAAGGACGAATGGAGAGAGAGAGAGAGAGAGAGAGAGAGAGAGAGAGAGAGAGAGAGAGAGAGAGAGAGAGAGAGAGAGAGAGAGAGAGAGAGAGAGCAACGCGTGATCCCGAACAAAAAGTGACGCAAGGAGGCATGCAAAAGGACACAATCAATGAATAAATAACACATGAGGACGTGACTAAGAGAGAAGGAGAAAGGGAATAACAAGAAAACAAAAAGAATAAAGAAGAGGAGGAGGAGGAGGAGAAGGACAAG
The DNA here is from genome assembly GCF_035594125.1 of Scylla paramamosain. Lineage (NCBI taxonomy): Eukaryota > Metazoa > Arthropoda > Malacostraca > Decapoda > Portunidae > Scylla > Scylla paramamosain. The sequence continues at coordinate 14,608,324 of NC_087160.1, forward strand.
GAAGAAAAACAGGTGGGGGGAGAGAGAAAAGAGAATAAGAAGGCGGTGCAAGGAGCAGAGTTTACCCATAAATTTTTCCTCATTCCCCGGTGGTAAATTCCTTCTTTCCTCTGAAGTGACGGCAGCAGGACGCCCACACACGCCAACTTAACCTTTCCTTCATCTCCTGTGCCGGGGATGGGCAGGCCTGCACTGGTTGGGGTGGGTGTGGGAGGGGATATGGTGGCGTTTTGTTGAGACGAGCTGGTGAAAATAGCAGGAAAGGAGGCGTGAACAGAAGAGGATAGATGGAAGAGGAATATAGAAGAGGTAGATGGAGAAGGACTGTGATCAGAGAAGAGTACTCGTAGATGGTGGAGGCGTGAGCAGAGGAAGGAAGATAGTAGAGGTCTGTGGAAGAGATGTGGAGGAGAAAACTTAGTGTCTCTGTGTCGTTAAATCAGTTCTTTCGCTAATCTATCGACTGCCACTTTCCTTCCTCAGACCTTTTCCTTAGTCCGCTCTTCAGTAAGCAGCGAATAATGGAGATTTGGGAGGAATGCAAAGAAGGGGAAAGCGTAACTGAATAAGCAGGCTGAAGTATTTACACAGTTCAGAAAGTGAGTAATGTTGAGTGTTCCCAGGAATGTGTGTGTGTGTGTGTGTGTGTGTGTGTGTGTGTGTGTGTGTGTGTGTGTGTGTGTGTGTGTGTGTGTGTGTGTGTGTGTGTGTGTGTGTGTGTGTCTTTCTATCATTATTTTTTCTCGTTGTAATTCCCATAGGAGAACTACAGTCATAAGTTGTTTAGATAATAAAAGGTCATGGGGGAACGTTAGCATCTTGTAATTGCATACATGAAACTTTTTCTTTCTTTTTCAATACATTTTATTTCTATATAGTTACTGCTAGTTGTAGTAAATCTATTATCTGTCTATATATCGATCTTTCTATGTTACGTGTTTCTCCCCCTCCTCCTCATCTTCCTTCTCCTAGTCTTTTTTCCTCTTCCTCTTCCTCCTCCTAACCTTTCTACGATCATATTGTTCACATTAGGAAGAATGTTATTGGGAGCCACCATAAACAGAGAGAGAGAGAGAGAGAGAGAGAGAGAGAGAGAGAGAGAGAGAGAGAGAGAGAGAGAGAGAGAGAGAGAGAGAGAGAGAGAGAGAGAGAGAGAGAGAAATGTAAGTACGAAACGTTTAGCAGAAAAAAAAATATATATATATATATATATGAAAAAAGAGTTGACCTCCTTCAAGTTTCCCAATAAAGGTCATGGAGGATCGTGTCCACTTCCTCCTCCCCCTCCTCCTCCTTTTCCTCATTCTTAAGCACCTCACTCTTGGAAAAGTAATATGATTTTCTCTCCGTCCCCCCCACTCTCTCTCTCTCTCTCTCTCTCTCTCTCTCTCTCTCTCTCTCTCTCTCTCTCTCTCTCTCTCTCTCTCTCTCTCTCTCTCTCTCTCTCTCATATCATCTGCTTTATCTCTTTTACTCATCTTTGACTTCAACGTTTAAATTATCTCATTTCCAGCATTTATCTTTCATAATTTACTCCTCATCTCCTTGCTCTCCTCCTCCTCCTCCTCCTCCTCCTCCTCCTCGTGACATAATCCAGCGTGGGCGAGAAGTGGGGGGGATTCCTTCTAATCAAGTTAGCCAAGAATGAAAAGAAAGTTAAATTTTTACGCTTATGATGTCAAGTTATTATTTTGCGCTCATGCTCTGAATTTCTGATTATGTTTAACTCTCATCTCATCACCCATTATTATTATTTTTTTTTTTTACCTTTCCTCACACCTTTTTATATTTACATTCTTTCATTTTCTCTGCCTGTCACTCGCGTTTTATATTTTTCCCTTGCTCGTCCTTTCTTTCCCTTCTACATATATTGTCTTTGTGCCTCTCATTTTCCTTTTTTTCTCCTTTCCCATTCTTTTCCTCTTCGTTTCCGTCTTCATTTTCCATTCACCTGGCCAAAATTTTCATACCTAACTTCGATCTGTGCTTTTCAGAACAATTTCTCTCTCTCTCTCTCTCTCTCTCTCTCTCTCTCTCTCTCTCTCTCTCTCTCTCTCTCTCTCTCTCTCTCTTATAGGTCATGTGAAAATTATGAATATATAAGACAACAAATGTAACAATTTGCTTTGCTTTCTTTTTTATATCTATTCATTTAAATTCACACACATAGAGGCATGCTAATGTTCTGTAAAATAAATAAACTTTAATTCTTATTCTTTAGGATATTAAACTTCCTGACTTTTGCTTGCTAAATGGTCCCGAATGTTAGTAACCTTTTTGGTCCTTAGTATTATTTATTGTAAAGCCTGAAATTTATCCACGAGGAAATGAAGGAGCCTTAAATGTAATTGAAGTTGGTCAGGAAAATATTTGTCATTTTGAAGCCAAATAGAGATGGAATGATCTTAACTTGAGTGTTAAAAGTAGAAGAATGTTAAAAGTTGAAGGCCCGAAGTAATATCAAAGTTATATTTGGCGCTGGTCAGACCTCATCTAGACTACGCTGTGCAGTTCTGGTCCCCACATTACAGGAACGATATAGGTCTATTAGAATCAGTACAAAGGAGAATGACTAAAAGGATACAGGGGATGAGGAATATTCCTTACGAGGCGAAACTGAAGCTGTTAAATTTACATTCTTTAGAGAGACGTAGGTTAAGAGGGGACCTGATAGAAGTCTTTAAGTGGTTATAAAGGTTATAACAAGGGGGATGTAAGCAAAATTCTTAGGATCAGCAACCAGGATACAACAAGAAATAACGGGTTCAAGCTTGAAAAGTTTAGGTTTAAGAAAGAGATAAGAAGAAATTGGTTCTCAAATAGAGTGGTAGATGAGTGGAAGGGAATCAGTAATCATGTTGTTAGTGCTAAGACATTAGGGAGCTTTAAGAGAAGATTAGACGGGTTTATGGATGAGGATGATAGGTGGAAATATGTAGGTATATTTCAGACAGGGACTGCCAAGTGTAAGCCTAGTCGCTTCTTGCAGCTTCCCTTATTTCCTATGTTCTCATATTTTTTTTTTTTTATCTTTCTTAACTTGCGACAGTCTCTCTCTCTCTCTCTCTCTCTCTCTCATCTCTCTCTCTCTCTCTCTCTCTCTCTCTCCTCTCTCTCTCTTCTCTCTCTCCTCTCATTATCTCCTAACCATCTTTCCAACTTTTATCATGATTCCCCCTCATCATCATTATCGTCCTTCTTGTATTTTTTTTACGTCCTTTTCCTTGATTTTTCTCTCTCTCTCCTCTCTCTCTCTCTCTCTCTCTCTCTCTCTCTCCTCTCTCTCTCTCTCTCTCTCTCTCTCTCTCTCTCTCTCTCTCTCTCTCTCCCTCTCTCGTTAAAAAAATCTCATGACTTTCCCTTCTTTCTTTATTTCATTCCATCTCTCTTTCCCGTCCTTCTTTAGTTTATTTATTTATATTTTACATATTCCTCTTTCAGTTTTTTCCTACTCCCTCCGCTTCTCACTTCTACCCTCCCTTCCTCCCAGCCTCATTCCCGTCTTCTTTTCTTTTCCTTTTTCCCCCTGTCACCCACTCACTCACTCTTTCAGTCATACACTCACTCACTAAAGCATCCACTCCCTCACTTACTCACCCCTAAATGTTAAATGTATCTTCATTCCCTTTTCTCTAACTTTTTTCCAAACCAGAATCTCAAAGAACCTGCTCGTTATTTTCTGTACCTTCTTTCTCTATTCTTTTCTTCCTTTATTCTTCGTTCTCGCCATTTGCATACCTTCTTATCTCCCTTCTTCTTTCCTTCCCTTCCCTTTTCTCTTCCTTCTTTACCTTTCATTCTCGTCATCCTTTGCTTCTGATATATTCCCTCTTATAGGTATAGATTTCTTACTCTGAACATAAACGTCCCTTGCCACTTTAATTTATTTCCGTACATGTTTATGTCATCTTTCATTATTTGCCTTGTGCTCAAGCGATCTCTCTCTCTCTCTCTCTCTCTCTCTCTCTCTCTCTCTCTCTCTCTCTCTCTCTCTCTCTCTGGTCTTTAATTTAGTCATTTCTATTTTTAATGTATTATTTATCAGGAATTTCTAAGTTTAATTTATACATATACGTATATTATTTATTTACTTTGTTTTTATCATCCTCTGTTTTTATCATCCTCCATTTTTCATTATTCTTCCCCTTCTTTGTTTTCGCCTTTTATTTATTCTCTCTCTTCTTTCTCTGTTAACCTTTGTTCGTAAAAAAAAAAGACAGACAGACAGATACATACACACACACACACACACACACACACACACACACACACACACACACACACACACACACACACACACAAGGTTTCACGTTTATGAAATTAACAAATTCTTGTACGTTCACAACATTGTTAGAAAAGCTAGACTGTATAACATTTCATCCATATACACCACATATTAGAAGAAAAAGGTGCATGTAGTATATAGCAAAGATGTACTGAAAAAATACCTGTAAAAGTTGCAAAACTGTATTTTTAGTCAATGACAACAAATTTTATATAATAATGATGCATTCCTTATGTATAATGTATTCTCCATTTGGAATTAACATGACCTGTAAGTTGTATTTTATGCATTGTAGTACTATAGATTATTTGCTTTGATTCTCCACTAATTATATAAAAATGTGACAACTGGTAGTGAGATTAGTCTCTGTAGACTTTACCATATAATACAAATATCATGCATTTGTATTATCTATGGCAATAAACATTTGATCTTGAAATTAAACTTGAACACCACACACACACACACACACACACACACACACACACACACACACACACACACACAGTTTTGTCTCATCCCTCGAAGCATGAAAACGTAACGACGTAAGAAAATTTTGCGGAGAGTGAGGCCAAGATTTCTGAGTGTCTATTGGGAGGGAGAGGAGGGGGGGGAGGCGGGTATTGTTGGGGCAGGCAGGGAGGGGGAACCTTTAGCATTGTTATCAGTGGCAGTAATTGGTGGTCTCTCTCTCTCTCTCTCTCTCTCTCTCTCTCTCTCTCTCTCTCTCTCTCTCTCTCTCTCATTCTTTGTTTATTTTTTTCGTTTTCTTTGTCATTTCTTCTCGGTTTTATACTTTAATCTCGCTTCCTCATCTCATCTTCCGGCGGCCATTACGTTATACCAGTGACTGCCAGTGGTGGCAGTCACAACAAAGACCAGCGGCTCATAAATACATTCAGACGTAATTGTGTAAAACCTGCGTAATGTGTTTATCCATTTAACCTATTTACCTTCCTCCTACGAAACCCTACAAGAAAAACCGTGGTTCATAAATACATTCAGAGGTAATAGCGTAAAACCTGTGTAATGTTCTTTATATCAGTGTTTATCCATTTAACCTTTTTACCTTCTCCCTAAGAAACCGCACAGAAAAAAAAATGTGCATTGAAACAGAGAATTTGCTTTAATTGAATAATCTCCCTTAGATTTTTCACATTCACGACCATTTGACTTTTTGCGCTGTTCTCTAAGTTGTACTCATTGCCAGTAGTTGTCCAGATTCGCCTTTGTCTGCACTATTTCCTAAAATTAACTATTTTTTTTTTGTCAGAAGCGAGATTATTACTGGAATACTAAGAAAATTCACGTTTCGTTGAGGCACATGCGTAACTATTGTCCTTAAATAACAAAATTCACGCTTCGTTACAGTAGAAGTGAAACTATTTTTTCCTTAACCCGTGCAGTGTTGTGTTTTGTCAGAGATAGGGGCCTTGTCAGGGTCTTATATTTTTTCATATATATATATATATATATATATATATATATATATATATATATATATATATATATATATATATATATATATATATATATATATATATATATATATATATGAAAATATTCACTTCTGACTTGTCAAAATATTCTTTGTTAATTTTAGTGACAAGTCTTATATATACAAACAAAAATGGAGGTCATAATATGGCTCAAAAACAAAATCGTATATATACGTACTAAACATTTTCCTAAGAGGTACGTATATATACGTACTAAACACTATGCAGTTAAGAGATAAGCTCATGTTTCAGTTATGTAGAAACAAAATTGCCATTAATAAAATTCCCGTTCCATTAAAACAGAAGAAGCAAGACTTATTGTTCCTTTAAAAGAAAGAAAGAAAAAAATAAATTAATTAATGCATCGTTAAGGTAGAGGAAACAAAACCATTCCTTCCAAAAAAAGAAAAAAAGAATCATGATTCATTTAAGTAAAAGCGGAACTATTTACCATTCTCTTATCTGAAATACTACCAAATTTCATGTTTCGTCAAGGTAGAAGTAGTAAAACTTTCCAATAAGTCGAGGTGGTATACGAATCTGGAAATGATTAATGCATGTGTTAAAAAGTTATATTGATTTTTTCTTTTTTTTCTGCAATGAGAGAATACAGCGCTCGGGGACTAGTTTCCTCGAGGGAGTTCATTGGAGGACTATGAGGCGCGAGTTCTCACTGCAGCCATCAACTAAATGTCACTTGAACATTTTATAATCATCACCATTGCAACATTTCTGCTTGCTTCATCTATGTTCACATTTTCACTTTCATATTCCTATATCAGTCAGATACGAGATTTCATATGTAGTGTTATCATTCATAACAAAATATACTGAGATAATGAACTGTTTGTCAGTCACAGTAAAATACAATAAAAACAACTTCACTATTATAAGCATGTTGTAATATTGAAAGAGGGAACGATCATTTTAATTATTTATGTAGAGAGAGAGAGAGAGAGAGAGAGAGAGAGAGAGAGAGAGAGAGAGAGAGAGAGAGAGAGAGAGAGAGAGAGAGAGAGAGAGAGAGAATAAGTAAAAATGAAAAAAATATATATATATATATATATATATATATATATATATATATATATATATATATATATATATATATATATATATATATATATATATATATATATATATATATATATATATATATATATATATATATATATATATATATATATATATACATAACTTTTAACACCATATGTATCAATCATAGATATCAATCACTCTATCGTAACATCCAAGCTAAACAACAGCAACAACAAAGACACAGCAAAAACAAAATAAAAATAACAAAATAGCAAAAATGGCAAACACTAATAATTTGTTATGTTGATTGGATAAATTTGAAATAATTTCTTCAACACAAACACTTCCATTGGCATTTTTTTTTTTTTTTCCACGTAAGGTAATGAAGGATGTTTACAAAAGATAGGATTAGGAAACGAGTAACCAGAACCGACTCATACAGATTAACGCAAAGGACAGGGAAGCAAGAGAAAAGCAAGGGCAGAAGGATGAAAATGATAGGAAGGAAGAGGGGAAAGACTAGGAAATTCTCTGGTCAGGAAGAAAATAATAGTGTGTGGAGTAGCAGCAGGAGGAGGAGGAGAAGGAGGAGGAGGAGGAGGAGGAGGAGGAGGAGGAGGAGGAGGAGGAGGAGGAGGAGGAGGAGGAGGAGGAGGAGGAGGAGGAATACAAAGGAATACAAAGGAAAGCCAAACAGCAACAGACCTTTTGGTCCTTGCCAGGCTGTTTGGTAACTACTTCTAACTAGCTACAGGGAAGAGAGACAGGACAGCATAGCAGAAGGCTCCTCCCCACCCACCACTCCCTCCAGCATGCGCTGGCATGGAAATAGTTGGGAAAAGTACCATACAGTATGAAAAAACTGACATGGAAATTTTCATAGGAAAGGATGAAAGGAAGTTCTACTATTCACCTTACGGTGAACTCTATACGCCTATCTGAAAGTTAATACAAGTTATATTAAAACTGGTGTCTGTAGAATAAGAGTTTATTAGTGAATTTAGTAATCATTCGGACAAGAAGAGAGCTTGTTGGGGATTTGCTTTTAAATATTTGTCTATTTTATTTTTGAATGATTCAATAGTATTGCTGTTCACAATTTCTGCAGGAAGTTTATTCCATATATTTACTATACGATTAAAGAAAAAATGTTTGGCCTCGTGGGATTTAAAACGTTTGAGTATAATCTTGAATCCATTATTTCTTGTTAGGTTAGAATGATCAATGGTAAAATATTTATGTGCATCGATGTTACTATATCCTTTGAAAATTTTGAACACTTCAATTAGGTCTCCTCTTATCCTGCGCTTTGTTAAACTAAATAGGTTTAGTTCTTCCAGTCGTTCCTCATACGGCTTATTGCGCAATCTTGGAATAATCTTTGTGACTGCGCTGTATCTTTTCTAGTTTTTCAATGTCTTTTTTGTAGTATGGTGACCAGAACTGTACACAGTATTCTAGATGAGGGCGCACCAGTGAGTTATATAAGGCAAGTATAACCTTTTCTGATTTAAAATTCAAAGGTTCTTTCAATGAACCCTACTAATTTATTTGCCGTCTTTACTGTTTCTGTGCAGTGTTGACTCGGCTTTAGGTCGTTTGACACAACGACACCAAGATCTTTTTCTTTATCAGCACTTGACAGTGGCATGTTATTCATTACATATCTCGCCTGAACATTGTTGCTTCCGATATGTAGAATTTTGCACTTTTCTATATTGAATCTCATCTGCCATTTTTCTGCCCAGTTTGTTAGTTTATTGAGGTCACACTGCAGTTCCTGCCATTGTGACACAGACGTTACTCTACTTATTATTTTGGTGTCGTCTGCATATTTACTTATTTTGCAGTTTATCCTTCATCAATATCATTTATGTACATTATGAAGAGTACTGGTCCTAATACAGAGCCTTGAGGAACGCCGCTATTTACCTTATGCCACTCTGACTCTTTTCCATTTATCACAACACGCTGTTTTCTGTCAGAGAGCCAGTCTCTCAGCCATTTCAGGGTGTTTCTGGCAATGCTGTGAGCTTTTACTTTACTGATGACTCTTATGGGGAACAGTGTCGAAAGCTTTCTGGAAATCAAGGTAGATAATATCAACAGCTTTTGTCTCGTCATACGAGTTAAATACTTCATAAAAGAAGTCTAGTAAGTTTGTTAAGCAGGAACGCTTGGTTCTGAAACCGTGTTGCGAATCCTTTATGATTTAGTTTTCTTCTAAATATTTTACAATTTTATCTCTGATTATTGTTTCCATCAGCTTGCACACTACTGAAGTCAGACTGATCGGCCTGTAATTGGCTGGGAGAGATTTATTTCCTTTTTTAAAGATTGGCGTGACATTTGCTAGTTTCCATTCGTGGGGAACTTTACCCGCTAGTAAAGTTTTATTGAATAAAATTGTAAGCGGTTTCACGAGCTCATTTCTTGCTTCTTTAAGAAGCCTGGGTGATATCTTGTCTGGCCCGGGTGTTTTGTTTACGTTCATGCTCTTTGTGACAGAGAGGATTTCACTTTCTGTGATGGTGAAGTCTGGCAGCGTGGTGCCTCGTGACTGAGGCGTGGGGGTCGGCAGACTGCCCTGAACATCCTCAATCGTGAAGACTGTTGGAAAGTACTCGTTCAGGGTGTTCGCCATGTCTGTTTCGCTTATTATTTGTTTACCATTTTCTGTTTTTAATGGACCAATCGTTGATGTTAAGACCCTTTTTGCTTTTACATAACTGTAAAATTCTTTTGGGTTCGTTTTACATGAGTTCGCGATCTGAGCTTCGACAGATTTTTTGCTGCATTTGATCAGCTTTTTTGTTTTTCTACGTAATCTGTCGTGCTCTAGTTTATCATCATTATTTTGTGTTAGTATGTATTTGTGGTACACATTTTTCTTAGCCAGAAGGCAGCATCTAATTTCATTATTCCACCATTTCGGTTTGGTGTTTTTTACCTTCCCTCTGTTTCGTTGCGGTACACACAAAAACGTAGTTTCATTTAACTTTTTAGCAAACATTTCCCATGCGTTGTTAATGTCTGGTGTTCCCAGCAGTTCATTCCAGTCTATGGATGCAAGCTGGATGCGAAGTCTCTCAAAGTTAGCACCCCGATAGTCTGGCACTTTTTCTTTACTTTCGCTTACTTTAGCTTTGTCAAAATTTATGGTGAAAAGTAAGCTACGATGATCGCTGGAACTCAGTTCTGGTCCAATTTTTAGGTCTTTTACTGACTCTTCACCAGTTGTTAAAACAATATCTAGGATATTGTTACCTCTCGTCGGATGCATGACGTGCTGGTGGAGGGAGCTTTCAAGGATACACCCGTAGAGATGCTGGCCTGCGTGAGCCGTCAGTGGTTCACCCCACCTCGTGACTGGAAGATTAAAGTCCCCCATAATTATGCAATTATTAACGCAGCAAATGTCCGCCATAAGGTCATAAAGTTTTTCGTCTGTAGCGGGTGACTGGGCTGGAGGACGATAGACGAGACCTAATGTTATTTTACGAGATTTATTTTCTAACTGAATGAAAGTGACGTCTATATTAGCAATGGTTGGGTTCGGGAGTAAACGAGGATGAAGATTACTTTTTATGTAAAACATAACACCGCCTCCCGCACGGTGAGTTCTCTCGCAGCTAAAAATGGTGTAGCCAGGGAGTGCGTACTCAGCTAAGTAATCCCTGCTTGATGAATTTATCCGTTTCCGTGACGCCTATGATGTCGTAGTTTTCAAGATAAATAAGAGCTTGCAGCTCATTTAATTTATTCCGTAAACTACGGGCATTGAAGTAACAAGCTCTGATCTTGTCTGAACCTGTGGATGAAATAATTACGTTAGTGTTTACGACACTGGTCCTGTTGCTGGCACCCGCGCGTTTTTTGATCTGTGGAGACAAACTTTTTCATGGATTAATCTGCCCATCCTGGCTGCTCCCACAGCGTTCAGATGAAGGCCGTCTCTCTGGAAGAGTCTATGTTCATTATAAAAATCGTTCCACATGTTAAGATACTCCACGTTTTCCTGTTGGCAGAGAGTCTTTAATCTGTTTTTTATACTGAACGCAATGTTGTAGAACGTGTTGTAGATCGTGTTGATCCTCGGGAGAATGCCTGAAATTATAATATTATTTGATTTAGTCTTGTATTTGCGAATCATTTCCTTGAATTTCGCCATCAGTTCTTCTGATCAGGACTGCTGGACGTCATTTGTGCCTGCGTGGATAACATAAAGGGTGTTAGTAGTGGCGTCCTTGGTCGTGTCCTCGATGGCAGCAGTGATGTGATGAGCCCTAGAGGCTCCAGGAAGGCAGTACCTCCTCCTGCGAGACGGGACTCTTCCACAAAATTCCACCAGCTGTCCTCGGACGATCGAATCTCCCACAAGCCTGGTCTCTTCCTGTTCATCTATCTGTTCAGTCAGGATAGAAAAACGGTTATATGTCGTGGTGGGGAGGTGAATACGGTGCGTGAATTGTCTTGATCCATTCCTGACCGGGGTGAAGGCTGCGTCCTGTGAGAGGGAGGGATCAGGTGAGGTGACAGGCGAGGCAGGAGAGGCTTGCGGGGGGCGGAGCGTCGCTGCGTGGCAGGGGTCAGCAGCTGTTGTCTCGTGTCCGTGCCCGCGCCCACGCCCACGTTTGCTATGATGAATTCCTGTAGAGAGTCAAAACTGTTTTTTAATTCGGTATACCTTCTGTTTCCTTCTGCCACCGCTTCTTCAAGGTGTGATCGCGTGTCACACAGTCTGCAAACAGGCCTTGAGAAGTAGTCACTGAAGTACTGCTTGGCGAACCTCCCGCTGCAATCTCTGCAAGATTTCAAATCAGAAGGCATTTTTAATGTAGTAGTATAGAATGTGAAGTCTACGACAGTTGGAGATGCGGAAATTTAAAAGTAATTAAGGGATTAGCGGTCAAGGGGCGCTGCGTACTCAGAGACCGTACTCAGAGACCGTACTCCCCAGAGACCGGATTACGCAGTAATCCGGTCTCTGGGGAGGCGATGGTGTGCAGGTGGGGGCCAGACAACTCCCAGGGGAATTTCAGCTGTGGAGTCTCACAAGTTTCCTGTAATAAAATTATCACAAAACAAGGGAGAACAAACAATTATCTCACAACAGGACAATTTAAAAATAGAGAAAGAAAAGTACCCAAGCTACAAGCACAAAGACAATAAAAGTACTACTAGAAACAGATGAACAGGTGAAAACAGACGGAGACCTAGTACTGATATCTAACAAATGTATCACTGTGTTTGCGTCAAGAAGTGTTGTGTAATTTGTATGGAGTCTGAGCTGTACAGAAAAACAGAACAGAACAGAACAGAAAGAGGTAAAACAAAATAAACTTAGCGACTGGTTTAACGATATGGGCTCCGAGGAGGAGGAGGAAGAGGAGGAGGAGGAGAGTTATACCCAAGAAATAAACTCCATCAATGAAGTACAGCAGTAACAAACCTACCTGAAAAAAAAAAAGAAAAAAAAATGTAAAGCTAGTCAGCACCAAATAAGAAGTATACTATATCAACACTATACAAAAACTTGTTCATTGTAGGAGGGGCACAGGCTAAAGGAAACAAAACTAAAATGGAAAAAAAAAGGCCCACTGAGGTGCCGGTCCCCGAACAAAATCAAAAGCAGCCGTCAAAAATTAAAAGATAAGTGTCTTGTAACCTCCCTCTCAAAAGAGTTCAAGTCATAGGAGGGAGGAAATACAGAAGCAGGAAGGGAGAGTTTACCCGAGAAAGGGATGAATGACTGAGAATACTGGTTAACTTTTGCATTAGAGAGGTGGACAAAATAGGGGAGAGAGAAAGAAGAAAGTCTCGTGCAGCGAGGCCGCAGGAGGAGGAGAGGCATGCAATTAGTAAGATCAGAAGAGGACTTAGCATGAAAACAGCGGTAGAAGATAGCAAGAGATGCAACATCCCGGCGATGAGGGAGAGACTGAAGATAGTCAGTTAGAGGAAAGGAGTTGATAAGACGAAAAACTTTTCATTCCACCATGTCTAAAAGAGCGGTATCAGTGGAATCCCCCCTCTCCCCCATACATGCGAAGTATACTCCATACATGGATGGATAAGACCCCGGTACAAAGCAGATGGGGGGGGGAGAAAAACTGGCGGAGATGACTCAGAACCCCTAACTTCATAGAAGCTGTTTTAGCTAGAGATGAGATGAAATGCAAATAAAGGACAGACAGAGGATATTGCGTGACACTGAAGAAGAGGGGATAGTTATCCAGAAGGATGTGTCAAGTTGATAGATGGAGGAATCGATTTTTTGAGGCATTGAAATATACTAAGCCTGCTCTGCCCTAATCAGAAATTTTAGAGAGATCAGAAATCAGGCGTTCTGTGGCTTCTCTGCGTGAACTGCTTTCTTCCTGAAGGGTTGGTCGTTTAGGAAAAGAAGTGGAAAACTGCAGGATGGGATCATCTGCAAAGGAATGGATATGACAAGAAGTTTGGTTTCTAAGATCATTCATGAATAATAGGAAGAGAGCTTGTGACAGGACAGAACCCTGAGGAACACCACTGTTAATAGATTTAGGAGAAGAACAGTGACCGTCTACCACAGCAGCAATAGAACGATAAGAAAGGAAACTTGAGATGAAGTTACAGAGAGAAGGATAGAAGCCTTAGGAGGGTAGTTTGGAAATTAAAACTGTGCTAGACTCTATCAAAAGTTTTTGATATGCCAAAGGAAACACAGCAAAAGTTTCACCAAAATCCCTAAAAAAGGATGACCAAGACTCAATAAGGAAAGCCAGATCACCAGTAGAGCGAATTCAACGGAACCCATACTTGCGATCAGATAGAAGATTGTGAAGTGATAAATATTTAAGAATCTTCCAGTTGAGGATAGATCCGAAAAATTTTAAAAGGCAGGAAATTAAAGCAATAGGTCGGTAGTTTGAGGGATTAGAACTGTCACCCTTTTTAGGAACAGACAGAATATAGGCAAACTTCCAGCAAGAAGGAAAGCTAGATGTTGATAGACAGAGTTGAAAGAGTTTCACTAGGCAAGGTGCAAGCACGGAGGCGGAGTTTCGGAGAACAATAGGAGGGACCCCATCAGGTCCATAAGCCTTCCGAGGGTTAAACCCAGCTAGGGCATGGAAAACATCACTGCGAAGTAGTCAGAGGGTGGAGGAGTGGAAGGAACAAGCTCTGAATCATCCAAGGTAGAGTTTTTAGCAAAAGTTTGAGCGAACAGTTTTAGAAATAGATGAGATGGCAGTGGTGTCATCAGGTTGAAATAAAGTAAGGAAAAATGAAGAAGCAAAGTTATTGGAGATGTTTTTGGCTGGGTGTCAGGAATCACGAGGGGAGTTAGATCTTAAATTATTTTGTCACTTTCTATTACTGAAGGAGTTTTTGGCTAGTTAGAGAACAGACCTGGCATAATTCCGGGCATAGATACAAACATGCTTTCATGTTTTCAAACAAATGTTTCTTGTAGCAAAAGTATGGAAACAATGTAAAAAAAAAAAAAATTTCGACTAGTGGAGAGGACCCTTCGCCTTTACTATCTTACATCTATTACTTTTATATCAGATATTGTAGCTTATCACATCGTTTTTCGTAATGCCCACCATGTCTTTATTTGTGCTTCCTTTGTGTTCCTTTGTGTTTACTATTGCTCACATAAAGCTATATATAATTTTACCTTCACTCTGTCAATGTGGTATAATAATAAAACTAATTCGTTCTTTCTTTGTGTTGCTGTGTTTGTTACTGCCCTTAAAATACATACATAATATGTATGTACAGCTTTTTACCTTCACCTTCACTCAGGCAGTCTGCTTTATTAGTGGAACAGAGCAGTGAGTAATTCGTCTTGTCTAAGCCGCTTGTAATATACGAGATCCACGGTCATTCATCTCACGCGTCACTCTGTAGTATATCTTGCCTCGCTACTTGCACGTGCGGGGCTGATGCTGGAAATACTCGCTCTCATATTTTTGGCTCTCTTTACTCCCAATGCACGTTTCTTTCATATATTCTTCAGGTTTTCTTGAAGGCAATGACTTATTGCTGTATTTATCTTTCCTATTTTTACGCTTTCCTATCAAATCTTCTCCATTTTTACTTCTTTCTCCTGTTCCTCCGCTTTCTCTTCTTCTCTCCATAGTTTAAAGTCGACATTTCCATTCGTTTCCTCATTTCCTTCTTCTTTCCTTTGCTTCCTTTCGTCCTCCCTTTCCTACTCGTAATCTCCATGCAAATACTCCTCCTAAAAACTCCACTTTTTCCTTATTCTTCATATATCGACCCCCCCCTCTATTTTCTTTTTTTTTTTTTTTCTCCCACTCCACTCCTCCCACTCCTCTGCCTTATTATCCAGACTGTCTTTGATGACGCCCTTCGCGCTGATCAGAACCATTTTTAGGATTTCATCTCTGGCTGATGCAAGAGTCCTTTAAAGACGAGTGTAAAAAAAAAATATCAGAAGTCAGGGAAGAGGTGCAGGATGGTGGGGTTTTGGACCGTGTTTGGTTGCTCTTGTAATATCTCCAAGAAGGTTATACTTATGTAGTGATACGTGAACGTGAATTGTTTCCATTTTTTTTTTTTTTTTATGTAGGAGGGGCACCGGCCAAGAGCAACAAAATTATAATAAAAATAGGCCCACTGAGGTGCCGGTTCCCGAACAGAGTAAAAGGCGGTCGTCAAAAATTAAAGAATAAATGTCTTGAAACCTCCCTCTTGAAAGAGTTCAAGTCCTAGCAAGGAGGAAATACAGAAGCAGGAAGAGTGTTCCAGAGTCTACCAGAGAAAGGGATAAATACTGGTTAATTCTTGCATTAGAGAGATGGACAGAATATGGATGAGAGAAAGAAGAAACTCTTGTGCAGCGAGGCCTTGGGAGGAGGGGAGGCATGCAGTTAGCATAGCTTTTAGCATGAAAATAACGGTGGAAAATAACAAGAGTTGCAACACTGGGGCGATGAAAGAGAAGATGAAGACAGTCATTTAGAAGAGAGGAATTGATAAGACGAAAAGCTTTTGATTCCACCTTATCTAAAAGAGCAGTATGAGTGGAATCCCCCCATACATTTAAAGCATACCCCATACATGGAAGGATAAGGCCGCTGTACAGAGTTAGCAGCTGGGGGATGAGAAAAACTGGAGGAGACGGCTCAGAACGCCTAACTTCACCGCTGTTTTAGCTAGAGAGGAAATATGAAGTTTCCAGTTTAGGTTACAAGTAAAGAACACACCAAGGATGTTCATTATAGAAGAGGGAGACAGTTGAATGTCATTGAAGAAGAGGCGATAGTTATCTGAAAGGAGGTGTCGAGTTGATAGATGGAGGAATTGAATCTTTGAGGCATTGAACAATACTAAGTTTATTTGCCCCAAATCAGAAATTTTAGAGATATTGGATGTTAGGCGTTCTGTGGCTTCTCTGCGTGAGGTGTTTACTTCCTGAAAAGACGTGGAAAAGTGCAGGGTGGTATCATTAGCGTAGGAGTGGATAGGACAAGAAGTTTAGTGTAGAAGATTAATGATGAATAATAGGAAGAGAGTGGGTGACAGGACAGAACCCTGAGGAACGTCACTGTTAATAGATTTAGGAGAACAGTGGCCGTCTACCGCAGCAGCAATTGAACGGTCAGAAAGAAAACATGAGCTGAAGTTACAGAGAGAAGGATAGAAGCCGTAGAAGGATAGTTTGGAAATCAAAACTTTATGCCAGACTATCAAAAGCTTTTGATATGTCTAAGACAACAGCAAAAGTTTCACCAAAATCTCTAAAAGAGTAAAGAAAGTCAGATCACTAATACAGCGCTCTCGACGGAACTCATGCTGGTGATCAGGAATGATAGATGTTTAAGAATCTTCCTGTTGAGGATAGATTCATAAACCTTAGATAGGCAGGAAATTAAAACAATAGGACGGTAATTTGAGGGATTAGAACGGTCACCTTTTTAAGGAACAGGCTGAATGTAGGCAATCTTCCAGCAAAAATGGAAAGGTAGATGTTGCTAGAGAGCTGAGTGTTCAGGCAAGGTGCAAGCACGGAGGCACAGTTTCGGAGAACAATAGGAGTGATCCCATTAGGTCCATAAGCCTTCCGAGGGTTAAGGCCAGCGAGAGCAAAGAAAACATCATTACAAAGAATCTTAAACGGTAGCAAGAAGTAGTCGGAGGATGGAGGAGAGGGAGAAACAAGCCCTGAATCATTCAAGGTAGAATATTTAGCAAATATTTGAGCGAAGAGTTCATCTTTAGAAATAGATGAGATGGCAGTGGTGCTATCAGGTTGAAATAAAGGAGAAAAAATTAAGAAACAAAGTTACTGAATGTGGTTGCCTAATGTGTTTAATTAGTGAATCTTATGAAGTGAGTGAGTGATGTATAAGTTCTCGTCATGGTAGTGATTATGAATTGATAGCTCTCAGTTATGGTTCGGACTGTCTGTCTATACTCCTCTTCTTTACTTTTTTTATATTTTTTGAATGAAGAACAAGTGGCTATCAAGTATAAAAATAATAGGACGATCAGAAAATCATTTTATTTACAAGGGAAAATGTAAAATCTTTGATGTTCAAATAAGAGATTTACATATAATCCAAAAAGCCGATTATTAGAGTAACATTAATCCTGCAAGCACATGCTGAATAAATTGAATGTAGACATGTACAAATTTTACTGTTATCACCACACCCACAACCACCACCAACAACACCACCACCACCACCGAAACTACTACTACTACTACTACTACTACTACTACTACTACTACTACTACTTCAACTATTGTTATTACCACTGCTGCTAAAATAACAATTAGCAGTAATAACCACTGCAGCTGCACCAACAACAGCACTAGTAGCATTAGTAGTAGTAGAAGTAGTAGTAGTAGTAGTAGTAGTAAAAGCAACACCAGTAGTAGTAGTAGTAGTAGTAGTAGTAGTAGTAGTAGTAGTAGTAGTAGTAGTAGTAGTAGTAGTAGTAGTAGTAGTAGTAGTAGTAGCAGTAACAACAGCAACAATAGCAACAAAATCAACAACAACAATCCTTCAAGATGACCATCACAGCACTACAAGTACTAAATGAACAGGATCTCATGGTTATTTATTTAATTAAAAACTTGCACACACACACACACACACACACACACACACACACACACACACATACATATGAGGGGAGGAATGAAACGCAGTCCCAAGAACCGCTCCTGTCAGACTACACCCCTACAGTTCCTGCACTCCTCTCTATACAGGTTATAAGCTGCATGAACAAGGGCTACAATGTGAATGAGGAACAACTAAATTACAGTAGTTTCTCCTGGTCTGAAGTTCACAAATATCATGTACAGTCACGGTCACATATTCTACACTCACTTCTACTATGTTTTGCGTTCTATTTTAGTAAGAAAAAATCCTCTGATCTGACAGTTTCTTTACAACACCTGACACTTGAGAGATTCTCAGCAGATCAGAATATATATTTTATGACCAATGACAGAGACTGCACCTCGAGTGGGAGGTAACTGCACTCCAGCGCTTTTTTCATTAGTCGGGAGGGAAGAATGGGTAGTGAGGAGAAGGCAAGGGGAAAATTAGTTAAATCTAGAAGGGTAGCTAGCTCAGGGAAGGTGAGAAGTAGCTTAAGTGTTTTCTACACAAACTGTAGAAGTATTCTGAATAAAATAGACTTGCTTAGAGGAATAGCGTGTGTAGAGAAATTTGATATCATTGCTTTAACTGAAACTTGGTTAGATAAGTCAGGAAAAGTATTTCATCCAGAGGTTAAGATAGATGGTTAAACAATATTCTATAAAGATAGGGAAAATAGGAGAGGAGGAGGCGCCGCGTTATACGTTAGGGACACATTACAGTGTTGTATTAACAGTAGAATTAAAACAGATAACAAAGCAGAGTCGATATGGGTAAATATTAAGGAAGGATCGCAGTCAGTAGTACTAGAGGTAGTTTACAGACCACCGACCAGTACAAAGGAAATTAACACCTCACTGTGGCAGGAATTAAATAGAGCAGGCAGGTACAGTCAGGTATGTGTGGTAGATTCTAATTTTAGGAATATCGACTGGAGTCAGATGGTGGGTAACAAGGAAGCAGAGGAATTTCTTAAGGTAATTCAGGATAATTTTTTAAAACAGATAGTCGTAGAGCCCACAAGGGGGAATAATATTCTAGATTTAATTCTTATTAACAGGAAGGAAGCAGTCACGCAGGTAGAGATTGGAGGACAGCTAGGTAACAGTGACTATAGGGAAATTGGGTACAATTTAGAATGGGAAGAAACTTTTACAAGCAAAAACACTAGTAAAATACCTGACTTTAGGAGAGCAGATTTTGAGGAATTAAAAAGGTACCACCAAGGAGTGGACTGGCAAGGGATGCAGGGTGAGGTCAGGTCAGGGACGGAGGTCAGAGAGATAAGGCAGGATGAGAGAGGTGAGGTGAGGCGTGAGGGTGTAGGACAAGAGGAGGGAAGATGTGTCCGGAAGGGGCGGAGGAAAGAGGAAGGGGGAGACAGGTGTGAGTATGTTGGAATGTCAGGTCATGCTGAAATGAGAGAGGTGAGGTCGAGGCCAGTAGATGAGGGAGTGGAGAGGATAGTAGGGGCCGAGATGAGGGGATTAGGTGAGGTAAATGTAGATGAATTGTATAAATATTTTGTAGATAAAGTTCATACAGGTCAGTTAGCAAATATCTCGTATAGGACAATAAGATCACAAAAAAAAAAAAATGGATGACTGCTAGGTTAAAGCATTATATAGGGCGTAAGAGAAGTATATATAAGAGATTAAGGGCAGGTGAAGAAGTTTTAAGGTCACAATACAATGAATTAGTTAGAACAGTCAGGAAGTTAACGAGGAAAGCTAAGAGAAATTATGAATTAAAGGTAGCCAGCCAGGCGAAGACGGACCCCAAGGGATTTTATCAGGTATACAGGACGAAGAATAAGGATACTATAGGTCCATTAAAAGCAGCAGATGGGGAGCTGGTTAGTTCTGGGGAGGAGATTAGGAAACTTCTGAATGAGTATTTTTTAACTGTCTTCACCCGGGAAAACATGCAGGATATGCCAGATAGTGAACAGGTGTTTAGAGCAGATGAGAATGAGAAACTGACAGATATTTCCATAACTAGGGAGATAGTGGAACAGGAGATAGATAAGCTAAAAAAAGTTCAAGACACCAGGATCAGATGAAATATATCCCAGAGTACTTAAGGAATGCAAAGATATTATTGGTGAGCCGTTAGTTTCTGTCTTAAGGAAATCACTGGAGTCGGGTGAGGTACCAGTAATGTGGAGGCAGGCTAATGTAGTACCCATCTTTAAGAAAGGAGATAAAACTTTAGCGTCTAATTACAGACCTGTCAGCTTAACTTAAGTTATAGGTAAAATATTAGAGTCAATAATACCGAGGAATATTAGGGAACATTTAGACAAACATAACTTGATAAATCAGTCACAGCATGGCTTCACGAAGGGGAAGTCTTGCCTGACAAACTTGTTAAGTTTTTACAGTAAAGTGTACGAGGCAGTAGATAATGGTGATAGTTATGATATCTTATATCTGGACTTTAGTAAAGCATTTGACAAGGTACCCCATCAAAGGCTCCCGAGAAAGGTTAGGGCACACGGGATAGATGGGAAGGTGTTAGGCTGGATAGGGTCATGGCTTAGTGACGGGCGACAAAGAGTTCTAATAAACGGCTCGAAATCTGGATGGGGTCATGTAATTAGTGGGGTGCTACAGGAATCAGTATTATAGCCATTGTTATTTATAATATATATCAATGACTTGGATAGTGGAATTAGTAGTGATGTTAGTAAATTTGCAGATGACACAAAGATAGGTAGATTAATTAGGTCAGAATCGGATGTCATCGCCTTGCATGGAGATTTAGATAGAATGAATGAATGGACGGATAGATGGCAAATGCAATTTAATATCAATAAATGCAAAGTACTTAGCGTATGTAGAGGAAACCCACACCGTAGGTACACATTAAACAACCAAACTCCGGTAGGTACACTGTACGAGAAAGTTATAGTTAGCTCTGAGCTCCGTCTACGGAAACAATGCCAGAAACAAGGGTACTAGGATTCATTTTTAGGAGTGTTAAAAGTACAAGTCCGGAAGTAATATTAAAGTTATACTTGGCGCTGGTCAGACCTCATCGCTGTGCAGTTCTGGTCCCCACATTACAGGAAAGATATAGGTCTATTAGAATCAGTACAGAGGAGAATGACTAAAAGGATACAGGGGATGGGGAGTATTCCTTACGAGGGGAGATTGAAGTTGTTAAATTTACATTCTTTAGAAAGACGTAGGTTAAGAGAGGACCTGATAAAAGTCTTTAAGTGGTATAAGGGTTATAACAAGGAGGATGTAGGCAAAATTCTTAGGATCAGCAACCAGGGTAGAACAAGAAATAACGGGTTCAAGCTTGAAAAATTTAGGTTTAGGAAGGAGATAGGAAAAAATTGGTTCTCAAATAGAGTGGTAGATGAGTGGAACAGACTCAGTAATCATGTTGTTAGTGCTAGGACACTAGTGAGCTTTAAGAGAAGATTAGACAGGTTTATGGATGGGGATAATAGATGGAAATAGGTAGGTATACTTCATACAGGGACTGCCACGTGTAAGCCTGGTCGCTTCTTGCAGCTTCCCTTATTTCTTATGTTCTTATGTTCTTGATCCTGAGATCAGCTCGGTACTTTCAATTTTTTTTTTTTTTTTCGAAAATGTGATGTAGCTTGAAAGAAAATAAGAATAACACAAGTTACCAATATCCAACTGCAAAAAAGAGGATGCTGTAGGTAAAACATAAGACAAAATAACTTAACATAAATTATAATGATGATGATGATGATGATGATGATAATGATAATGATAATAATAATAATAACAATAATAACAATAATAATAATAATAATAATAATAATAATAATAATAATAATAAAATAATAACAATAACAGTAGTAGTAGTAGTAATAATAATAATAATAATAATAATAATAATAATAATAATAATAATAATAATAATAAATTAATAACATTAACAGTAATAATAAAAATAATAATAATAATAATAATAATAATAATAATAATAATATCGACAACAACAACAAAAACAACAACAACAACAACAACGACGACGACGACGACGACGACGGCGACAACAAAAACAACAACATCAACAGCAACAACAACAGCCACATTATTGCACTTCTCGTTACACACAGTGGTGGGAAGAAGCTGTAGAGTTTAGCCTCCCTAGACTTTGGTATGTTGTGTGTGTGTGTGTGTGTGTGTGTGTGTGTGTGTGTGTGTGTGTGTGTGTGTGTGTGTGTGTGTGTGTGTGTGTGTGTGTGTGTGTGTGTGGAGAAGGAAGTTGAAATTGAACGTAGCAAAGAGATGACCTGCAGCGGCGAGGAAGGTGTAGGAGGTGCTGAGATTGCTCTGTATAGCGAAACACAGCCGCCTAAAGTTCCCAAGTTTCGCCCTTTGAGTGTAGATTTTGACGCAGACGAGTTGAAACAAACAAAGGTGAAACTGAAGAGGTAATCTGTATGTAAGTTTATCTTTGTACCGAAGTATAAAGTGCTGTACAGACATAAAGTAAAAATTCTTATTCATCTTTTTATTCCAATTTGAACGTCCTTAAGTAAATTAAGGCCTTATTTCATAATTTAAAAGCATAGAAAGAGAGAGAGAGAGAGAGAGAGAGAGAGAGAGAGAGAGAGAGAGAGAGAGAGAGAGAGAGAGAGAGAGAGAGAGAGAGAGAGAGAGAGAGGCTTTGACCGGGGAAGCAAAAACGTGAATGTTTGAGAGGATTGCTGCACCACTTTTTTTTTTTTTTTTTGCCTGTGACACGTGGACTCTGGAAGCGAGAGCGGCACACGCATCAATAAAAGGCTTGCGAGCAAAATACAACTGCATACAAAACTGAGTCACAACCATGGTATATGTGTGTATAGTTAATGCGTATACGCGTGTAGGATATGGATCTGTGTGTGTAGGTGTGTATGAAAATAAGTAAGGTTACCGTTTGACATGAAGCTCGTCGTGAAATGTCCTTGTATGTAGCAAATTCACCCGTAGGTACATTTCTCTAGTGATTCTGTTTCTCACAAACATTCCATCTATAACACAATATATGTAAGTGTTGCATAAAATTACATTAGGCTAGGTTAGGTTACGTTAGAGAAATTTACCATGACAAGAATTATTTTCAGATTAAATCTTCAGAGAGAAATCTTCATGAATGGAATTTACTCAGAAGGGATTTGCATGGAAACAACTTGAATACAGCAAGACATTCTGTTAGACTGAGAGAACATGACGCTATTGGAATTATTCAAAGATTAAATTATAAAGTAGAAATCTTCGTGGGTGAAATTTACTTGAGTGGAATTTACATAGAAGCAATCCTCACATAAGAAGCACCCTGCAATACTAAGCCTGGCTGCCTACGATTACTAGAGTACACCTCCGCCAAATAAGCAGTTACTGAGCAAATGGCGGAAGCTTATACGAGGGCGGAGGTTGGGAGAGTGTTGCCAACATTCTGCCTCTACACGTATACCTCCATATGCCCTACCACGAGGCTTTCTGGTGAGGTGCGGGAGTCATTATCCCAAAACGGCCCTGCGTGCGTCCCCGTGTTGATAATCTCCCGTCAATGACCCGGGATTTGGTGCGTTGCGACGGCTAAGTGAGGCGGTGCGGTGCCCTGCGTACTCCTCGCCCCTCGATTCCAGTCTTATAGGACCGTATTCAGATACGTTTTGCTCTTTGATTATTTTCTAAGGCCAGGGAGAAAATTACCCGGACTCTCAAGATTGTTTCTCCTCTTAATAACAGTTTTTTTTTTTTTTTTATCTGTCACTAAAACCATAAAATCACTTCGAAACCCATGGTTTCAAATAAAGCCTTTTGAAAACAGTGGAGCTGCAGGCACAGGGGTTTCAGAATACGATTATATATAAAGCGACGAAAGCAAGACACATAAGGCCTATATTATTAAACACATAATTCTCTCAAAGGATTATTTTAAAAGGTGGCATATATAACTAATTAAGCTGTAATGGCGGTTTTCTCCCCTTTGATGATACAGGATCTATTTTAAACTATCATTAGTATCATGGAAACACCCTTGAGAACACACCGATCTACACTAGATCCAGTTAGAAATAAATGAGATAAGATGCCAAAAAAATTAAGAATACAGACCGAAGAAACACAAAGGACAAACAAACAGCAGCAGATCTTTTAGTTCTTACAAAGATGTTTACTCAAACTCATCTACTCGTAAATTGAGACATGTAGGATAATAAAAACGAAAGATCATGTGCAGTCTGATTAAAACTGGTACCTTTTTTTTTTTTAGATTTTTTTCTTTATTATAATTGTCATTTACTGTAAAACTACCATGTCGTCGCTTTCTGCACGGTACATTGATCTTTTTTATCTCTTGTCCTTCCTGTGTAATCTCACGTAATCCTATAAAATTTCCTTCCTTTTTCGCTCCAATAAATACCTTTGCAGTTCTGATGGATTACCGAATATATGTATGTATGTATGTATATATGTATGTATATATGTATGTATGTATATATGTATACACACATGAAAACACTACAATGACGTAAAACACACATTAATTGTAGAGATCTTTGGGACCCACTCGATATCTGTGCTGGTCTTAAATCTCAAGTTGAGTAAAAATATAAATCTGAAAGCAATCAATTAAGACCAAGTGTCAAATAATTAATGGATTTGGATGAAGAAGGGTGGCGCAAATATATGTGAGCAGAAAGTAAGTTTATTCTCTCTCTCTCTCTCTCTCTCTCTCTCTCTCTCTCTCTCTCTCTCTCTCTCTCTTGATGCTTTCTTTCCTTTCTTTTCACAATAAATTTAGTATATTCTCCCAATTTAAAAGGCTTTCTGTCTATTTCTCTGACTGTCTATTTTTTTCTGTTTGCCTGTGTCTGCTCGTCTCTCTCTCTCTCTCTCTCTCTCTCTCTCTCTCTCTCTCTCTCTCTCTCTCTCTCTCTCTCTCTCTCTCTCTCTCTCTCTCTCTCTCTCTCTCTCTCTCTCTCTCTCTCTCTCTCAATAATCCATTGAACTTTAGAATCTTGCACAATCTCCCTTCATGAGAGACCCCAAGGTGCTGTGTGATTCTGGCTGCCTCCCCTCTTCCTCTTCCTCTTCCTCTTACTCGTCTTACTCCTTCTCCAGATTACTTCACCACCTCCCTTGTCCTCTTCGTGGCCAATTTGTGTTCCTATTTAACTTGGTCGGAAGTGATCACCCATGTTTGGGAACCCGCCCTCAAACTTCTGCGGGGGATTTCCTAAACTATGTTAGTATGATTGGTGGACGCCAAGACATTCCCACCCCCTCAAGTGTCCCCCTCCTCTCTCTCTCTCTCTCTCTCTCTCTCTCTCTCTCTCTCTCTCTCTCTCTCTCTCTCTCTCTCTCTCTGATGATCCAATAAACGTCTTCCTACTTTTATTATCTTCCTCTTCGTTTTCTTTCCATCTGTCGAAGAATTTCAGTCTTGTTTACCTTCTTCTATTATCCTGAGTCGTTTGATATTCCTCTGTTCTATCCGGGTGTGTTACTGTCTTTGTCTATTTTGCTGTCTATTTGTGTGTCCGTCCATCTATCTATTATCTATTCCATTCTTACTACACCAGAAATCATTCAATCTTTCAATCGATCATTTTTTCCTGTCATTAATCCCTTTCATTTTTACCTGTCTTCCGGTTTTTTTTTTATCTTTATTTATTTTGTCTAGAACAATTATTATTCTGTTTTCTTATTTATCCCACACTGTTAACATTTAGCATTCCATTATTCTTTTTTTTTCTCCTCCTCCTCCTCCTCCTCCTCCTCCTCCTCCTCCTACTCCTCATCCTCCTCCTCTTGCTTTTTCATTTTCTCTATATTCTGTTTCGTCACATTCCCTCTTTTTTCCCATTTTTATCTTCTTTATAATCAGCACTAAGAGAGAGAGAGAGAGAGAGAGAGAGTTATCCCTCTTGTACTCCTCCTCCTCCTCCTCCTCCTCCTCCTCCTCCTCCTCCTCCTCCTCCTCCTCCTCCTCCTCCTCCTCCTCCTCCTCCTCCTCCACCTCCTCCTTCTCCTCTTCATTTCACTCCACATTCATCAGCTTGTCATATTTTCTTTCTGCTTGTTAACATCACACGAGAGAGAGAGAAAGAAAAAAAAAAGCTGGAGAGGGAGAATAAAAAAGAAGCTTATAACAATAATGACAAAAAAGAAAAAAAAACATACGACGGTCAAACGAAAGAGAGAGAGAGAGAGAGAGAGAGAGAGAGAGAGAGAGAGAGAGAGAGAGAGAGAGAGAGAGAGAGAGAGAGAGAGAGAGAGAGGTCCCTAACAACAACCCAACAAGACCTCGAGTCCCTAAAAAGGTTATAAAAAATGAGAGACCTCCTCCTTCACCGAAAGATCAGCAGGAGGGATGGAGGGAGGTGGTTAAGGGAATGGAGGCAAGGAAGGGGTAGGAGGAAGGAGGGAAGAGAGGGATAAGACTGAAGGAGGGAAGTGGGAAGGGATGAAGGGAGGAAGAGGAGAACATATGAAGAGCCCCAAGAGTGAAAAGAGAAGAAGGAAGGAGAAAGAAAAGAGATAGGCAGAGGAAAAGAAGGAAGAAAGTAGAGGAGAAAAGAGATAGGCAGAGGAGAAGAAGGAAGAAAGTAAAAGAGGAAAAGCATAGAAAAAGGGAAGGAGGAAAGAAGTTGGGAGGGAAGTAAGAGGGAAGAAAACGGGAAGAAAGTGTGGGAGAAAAGAGAGGAGGAAGGAGAAAAAAAAAATAGGTAAGCAAGATGAAAGAGGAAAGGAGAGAAGGAAGGAAAGAAGAGTCAAGGAAAGAAGGAAATTAGGGAATAAAGGGATAGATGATGAAAACGAGGAGAAGAGACGTATCATAGATGGAGAGGAGGAAAAAGGCAAGTAGGAAAGGAAGATGACAGCAGGGAAGTAGATAAAGGAGGAAAGAAAGGAGGAAAGAAGGAAAAAGCGGGAAAGAGAAAAACTGAGAAAGAGGGAAGGAAGAATAAGAAGAGTGAAGCAAAAAGAAAGGAAGGAAGGAGAGAAAATAGAAAAAAAAGAGTAGAGGAGAAAAGCAGGAAAGAAAAAAAAGGAGGAAAGAAAAAGAATTGAAAAAGGGAGAGTAATATGGAAGAAGAAGGAAAGGAAAGAAAGGAACTAGACTAGAAAAAAAAGAAGTATGGAAAAGAGGAACAAGATAAGCAAGAAAGAAGAGTGTAAGGGAGAAGGAGGAGGAAAGAAGAAACAGAAGAGACGGAGGAGGGAAGATAAGGAGAGTACGAGTAGACAAAGAAAGGAAGCAGAGAAGAAGATGATAGAAGGTAAAGGAAGAAAGAGGAAAGAAGGAAGAAGGAAAGGAGAGGATGAGCATGGAAAGTAGAAAGAAAAGATTAGGAAGAAGGGAAAAAGGAGAGGAACAGTATGGAGGGTAGAAGGAAAGGATGAAGAAGTGAAGAAGGATAGAAAAGAATGGAGGGAAGTAGAAGAAAAAGGATGTGAAAGGAAGGAAGGAAGAATGGTCGAGGAGTTTTCATAAATGCGGTGACGAAACGAAGGGGAAATTTCCATAACAAAGGAGACGCATCTATCCTTGTGTGTCCAGGACGCGTCGCCATCTTTGCCTCGCTGTGAGGGTGTAATGGTGTAATGGGTGACCACGCCGCTGTAAATTAGACGTGGAGGGATATTGGGTCTAATTAATTGGGTAATAAAGGGGACAGGTGGAAGGTTACCTGAAATGAGGATCTTTGGAGAGGACAGACTCAATGGTGTGCTGGTGGTGGTGGTGGTGGTGGTTGAAGGGTCAAGGAGGGTAGTGGTGGTGGTGGGAAGGGATGCTTGTGGTGGTGGTGAAGGGGGAAGGTCAAGGGGGATAGTGGTGGTGGTGGCGGTGAAAGGGGAGGGTTGTGGTGATGATGGTAGTAGTGCAGGTGAGTGAGGGGTTGGTAATCGTGGGGGAGGGGAGGGAAAAAGGGATGGTGGTGACATGGAAGATTTAAGTACTGAGGAAGCTCGTGTAGATCTGAAGGTTATGTCTTGATGAAATGGTATAGTAAGTAAACTGGTAATTAGTATCTTAAGTACGTGATTAAGTCATTAAGTAATAGCTTCCTTCTAGAGCCTTGACTAGTAATAATGATGATGATAACAATGATAATAATGATAACAATGATAATAATAATAATAATAATAATAAAAATAATAATAATAATAATAATAATAATGATAACAATAACAACAACAACAACAACAACGAAAATAGCAACAACAATGATAATGATAATAATAATAATAATAATAATAATAATAATAATAATAATAATAATAATAATAATAACAACAACAACAACAACAACAACAACAACAACAACAACAACAACAACAACAACAACAACTACAACAACAACAACAACAACAACAACTAACAAACAAACAAACAAAACAAACAATGAAATACAACCACCAAGCAAATCAAACAAAATGAAACAAAACAAAAAATACTCCCTCGCATTAAAAAATAAAACACTTATGTGAAATCTTCTCAGGAAAAATAATTCTCTCTCTCTCTCTCTCTCTCTCTCTCTCTCTCTCTCTCTCTCTCTCTCTCTCTCTCTCTCTCTCTCTCTCTCTCTCTCTCTAAGTGGGTGGGAAAGACGGGGCAAGGAAGTGTGCACGTAATACCCAAGAGAGAGAGAAGAGAGAGAGAGAGAGAGAGTGAGAGAGAGAGAGAGAGAGGAGAGAGAGAGAGAGAGAGAGAGAGAGAGAGAGAGAGAGAGAGAGAGAGATGTGTGGGACGGGTGAGTGTCCAAACTTGATAAAGCTGAAAGGCTACGCGGAGAGGCAAGAGAGAGAGAGAGAGAGAGAGAGAGAGAGAGGAGAGAGAGAGAGAGAAGAGAGAGAGAGAGAGAGAAGAAAAAAATATATTACACACTTTTGTCCCTTCAGTGAGATATTTTCCGAGTGAGAGGCACCGAGTAGGAAGGACACTGATACTGACGAATGGCGCTGGATGCTGGGAGAGGCGGGTGCGGTGGAGGATTGAGAGTGGGAGATGGAAGAGAGAGAGAGAGAGAGAGAGAGAGAGAGAGAGAGAGAGAGAGAGAGAGAGAGAGAGAGAGAGAGAGAGAGAGAGAGAGAGAGAGAGATGGGTGAATGCCATGCAGAGAGTAAAAGAGAGATGGAAGGAGTGATATGTGGAGGAGAGTGGTGGAGGACTAAAGGGGGAAGAAGGAAGGTGCATAGTGGTGAAGATGGTGGGATAGGAGGAGGAAGAGATGATGGAGAAAGGTGGAGTACATACAGCGTTAATTATGGAAGAGAGAGAGAGAGAGAGAGAGAGAGAGAGAGAGAGAGAGAGAGAGAGAGAGAGAGAGAGAGAGAGAGAGAGAGAGAGAGAAAAAACGGTAAGGGAAGAAGGAAAAAATGAAAAGAGTATAAAGTAGCGATTATTGTCCTAAGGGAAGAAGAGAAGTCAGAGGTAGAGGAGGAGGAGGAGGAGGAGGAGGAGGAGGAGGAGGAGGAGGAGGAGGAGGAATATATAGCATGGATGATAAATTAGCGTGAAAGGGAAACGGAAAGAAGCGAATGTGATGGATGGGATGGAAATGATAGATGCAGTGGGTGTGATTATGAGCCTTTGCTACTGAGAGAGAGAGAGAGAGAGAGAGAGAGAGAGAGAGAGAGAGAGAGAGAGAGAGAGAGAGAGAGAGAGATATGCAAGTATATAACCTCCAATCACTACTATCTCTCTCTCTCTCTCTCTCTCTCTCTCTCTCTCTCTCTCTCTCTCTCTCTCTCTCTCTCTCTCTCTCTCTCTCTCTCTCTCTCTCTCTCTCTCTCTCTCTCTAATCTCGGAGCAAGCCGGAAAGGATCGGACTTTTACCTCGATCTTTAATCCTATTCACCCTGCCTTCCTCCTCCTTCTCTTCCTCCTCCTCCTCCTCCTCCTCCTCTTGTTGCCAGCGGTCTGCTCAGCGCGAGAAGAGGGCGAGGAAGGTCGGGTTATTGGTCCAGTGGTCACAGGCCTACTGGAGTGTTGGAAAATAATTCTTCTTCCCACTTCTTTTTGTCAGGCCGTTGTCACACGGAGCGTCGGTGAGGGTGGGGAAAGAGGACAGGAGGAGAGAGAGAGAGAGAGAGAGAGAGAGAGAGGAGAGAGAGAGAGAGAGAGAGAGAGAGAGAGAGAGAGAGAGGAGAGAGAGAGAGAGAGAGAGAGAATCAGTGGCGAAGGGTTTTAAAAGACAGCACTAGTTAATCAAGTATTTCATTAATATCCTAACAAACTATAATGAAAATAGGATTGTTAGTACCTAAAGTGTAGCTTTAATTAAATTTGTGTAGCTTAATTAAAGGGCATATCAGTGTTACCTTTCGTAGTCTCGCAAAGGTAATTAGTGTGGTAAGCTTCGTGAACATTAGTTTTCTTATGAATAAAAACTTTTGGTGTATCATAGAATAAGATAATAATAATTACTCATTCATTAATACTATCACATTAGCTTTGTTGATTTGAAGACTAAGAGAAGCAAGACTGAGGTGGTTTGGTCATTTGTGGGGGTGAAATGAAGAGTACTTAGAATAAAGAATAAAGGTTCGTGGTATATACAGATAAAAAAAAGTAATTACTCGGTCATTAATACTATCATTAATACCTACATTAACTCGATGAAGCGAGGCTGACGAGGTTTGTTCGTGTGTAGAAAATAAATTAATACTATTCAGAATTGTAATAAAAGCTAGTGGTACATAAAAGAATATGACTGTGTGGTTGTTAGCTAGTTGTGTGAATGAGTGAACGAGCTAGGCTTCAGTCATAAGTGTTAAGTTGAAGCGCGCGGCCTGGCGCCGAGAGATCACCTACCTCCAGCCTTCTGTTCACACCTTCTGTGAATAAACACCTGCACTGTTACCTGCGTTTCCTGTGCCCCTGCTGGTCAAGAGTCGAACATGGCGCAGTGAGTAGGATCAGGACAAGGCTGCAGTGGGTACGGCGCAGAATGGAGAAGCAGTTGGAGGCGCTGGCTGCCCTGCTAGCGCGACAGTCGGAGCAGAGTCAGGCTCTGCTAGCGCGACAGTCGGAGCAGAGTCAGGCTCGCGAGGAGCGTTTAACCCAGCTGCTGGAGAGAGTGGGGACACAAGCTCCCAGTCGCACCACGGCGAGCAATGAAGGCGAAACCACAGCCCGCAGCACGTCTACCCAGGGCGCGAGGTTCCCGACGTCCGCCACCATCATTCCTCACTTAACGGCGTCAGCATCTTTACGTGAGTTCGACACGTGGCGCCATAAGTTTGAAGGATACGTAACCCTCGCCAGGATAGACTGTCTCTCCCTGGCTGAGCAGAGGGCGGCACTCGCTGCTGTCCTAGACGACGAGTGGACCCGTACACTTCGCTACGGGATAAGCTTACCGAGAGACGCGGAGTTAAGAACCATCCTCGATGCAATGTGTGAGTACCTGCGAAGCCAGCGCAACATCATCATGGATAGAAGAGACTTCTACTCCCGCGTGCAAGAAACGCAAGAAGGTTTTGACGACTTTTTATGTGCTGTTAAGGAAATCGCCAATTTCTGTGACTTTTGCGACCAGTGCATAAACCATCAGCTGCGTGACAGAATTGTCGTTGGGACACGAGACGAAGTGGCTCTGAAACGCATGCTGGAAAACAAGAAACTCACCCTTGAAAACGCCATAGATATTTGCAGAGCATCAGAGAGCGCTAACCAGTGTAGTGCAGTACTAAGGGGCGGCTCTCACTCTTCGAGCCATGGTGTGAACGCTGTCTCGAACTACAGGAAGGGCAGTTTCGGGGGCTCAAGCCCCACGGGCTGTTATCGTTGTGGCAAAGATTGTCGCAGTGACAAAAGGGGATGCCAGGCAATAGATAAAGTGTGTCGTAACTGCGGGAAAAGAGGGCATTTTGCGAGTGTATGTCAGCAGACAGTGAGGAAACGACGAGGAGCTTCGAGGAGTTCCTCAACTGTCTCTCCTCATCGCGGTGCAGGCCCGAGGCGGGGAGCCAGTGCCAGTGTATACCAGCTCTTATCAGGCGTATACACAAAGACGGTGACGGCACGACCTGCGCCCCAGGTGCTCATTACCGCCACACATCCCGCTGGAAGAGACAAGATTACGTGGACTCCTGACTCTGGGGCCGAAACGACCGTTATTGGCCTCGACACGGCAACACTCCTTGGAATCCCGCCCTCCAGCTTGGCGCCCGCTGATGGTGATGGACTTTATGCTGCCGGTAATCACCCCCTCACCTGTGTAGGAACTTTCTCGTCGCACTTGCAACTGGGCGACAGGGAAGCTGAGACTGTTGTGAGCGTGGTGAAGGAGGTGAAGGGGGCGCTGCTTAGCTGGTACGATTCCATCGCTCTCGGAATCCTCCCCGAAGATTTTCCGGCTCAAATCCGACCGCTACGCAGGGAAGAACAGCACACCGGCAACAGCTCCATCAAGTACCCGACCGCCTCGCAGCCACCTCTATCTACGCCCACAGAAGTGATCAGCTGGCCTCATTCCTACGACCCAACGCCACAGCAGCGTGCGGGGCACGCTGCTGCTGTGATCAAGGCCTTTCCCAGCGTCTTCGAAGCAAAGGAAGGTTTACGTGCAATGGCTGGTGGATCCATGGCCATCGAGTTGACAGACGACGCTCGACCCTTCGCCGTAACAGCATCTCGTACAATCCCTTACAATTGGCGTGAAGAAATTAAGAGCCAGTTGGAAGAGCTGCTTAACAAGGGAATCATCGAGAGTGTGGACTACCCTACGGCATGGTGCCACCCCATCGTGCCTGTCCCAAAAAAGACATCTGGTGTAAGGCTGTGTGTTGACCTGACACGACTCAACCGTTACGTGAAGAGGCCCGTGTATCCAGTGCGCTCACCTCATGACGCCATCGCCTCGATCGGGACCGGAGCAGTTTGGTTCACCACTCTTGATGCCAAGATGGGGTATTTTCAAGTCCCCATTAGAGAAGAAGACCAGGATTTAACCTGCTTCATAACACCTTGGGGTCGGTACAAGTTTCGGCGAGCGGTTATGGGTCTCGTCTCGTCTGGAGACGAGTATAACCGTCGAGGAGACCAAGCTCTCGGCGACATACCTAACACCATCAAGATCGTGGACGACATCCTGGCCTATGACTCCACCTACAGTGCGCACTTAGCCCATGTCATTCAGATTGTGCGGCGGTGTGACCAGCACGGCATCACTCTCAACCCACAGAAGTTTACATTCGCGGAAAGAGTGGTAGATTACTGTGGTTACTCTGTTTCTGGACAAGGCTACACGACAGACTCAAAGAAAGTTAAGGCAATCTCTGACTTCCCACGACCACAGCACATCACCGACTTACGATCATTCATGGGTCTTACAAACCAGCTTGGAAGCTTTTCTCCTGCTGTGGCTGCAGCTGCACAACCCCTCAGAGATCTCTTACGCCCGAAGAACAATTGGTGCTGGTCTCCTAACCATGAAGAGGCGTTTGAGAAGGTGAAACAGTGTCTCGTCAGCCCACCTGTCTTGGCATACTTCGACCCATCATTACCAACGATGCTACAGACTGACGCCTCAAGGATGCACGGATTTGGATTCGTTCTCCTGCAGAAGCACAGTGACCAGTGGAAGATGGTGCAATGCGGGTCAAGATTTGTTACAGACACAGAGAGCCGCTATGCAGTAATAGAGTTGGAAATGGCTGCAATCGTCTGGGCAGTCAGGAAATGTGGCACCTACCTGAAAGGACTCCCTCACTTCGATCTAGTGCTCGACCACCGCCCGCTGATACCTCTCCTCAATAGCAAGTTGTTGGGAGAAATAGAGAACCTGCGGCTGCAGCGCATGAGGGAGAAGCTTGCTCAGTATTCTTTCACAGCAAGCTGGCAAAAGGGATCGACACACTGTGTGCCCGACGCCCTCTCACGTGCTCCAGTACAGGACCCAGTGGAGGAAGAGGATGCTGCTACTTCTGGTGACCTCGACCCTCTCCACTCAGCGGTCATCTCAGCGTTATCTGCCACCAATGAGGACGGCGTCCGCTTAGCACCACTCCAGGATCAGACTGTGGAAATGGTACGTGCCGCAGCAGCAAGAGACGGGGAGTACTGCTTGCTCAAGAACGTCATCATCGAGGGCTTCCCTGATCATTGCCACGACCTCGATCACCGCTTGCGTACGTACTGGCCGGTGCGCAGTCTGCTGGCCGTAGACGACGACCTGGTGGTTTACGGGCCGAGGCTTCTTATTCCTCACAGCCTCCGCCGAGAAACACTAGAGCGACTCCATGACAGTCATCAGGGGATGGAGCGCACCAAGCGACGGGCCCGACAAACGGTGTACTGGCCTGGTATGGACAGAGACGTTGAGAACGTCGTTTCTGGATGCTCACTATGCCGTCCACTCCTACCAAGCCAAGCCAACGAACCTCTCTGGCAGGACACGGACACACCCAGCAGGGTGTTTGAGTCAGTTTCTGCAGACTACTTCCACGCAGCAGGCCGTACATACCTCGTGTATGTAGATCGCTTGTCTGGGTGGCCTCACGTGTCTGCATGCTCACGTCCAGCATCGGCTGATCAGCTCGTTCGTGTCCTTCGGGGTGTGTTCGCCGACACGGGCGTGCCTGTTCTCCTGAGGACTGACGGTGGACCGCAGTTCACTTCTTCATCGGTACGGCGCTTCCTGGCTCGATGGGGGGTGGAGCATCGTGTATCTTCACCTCATTATCCACGCTCCAATGGTCACGCCGAGGCAGCGGTCAAGTCCGTGAAGAAGCTGATCCTCACGACCACACAGCAGGGACACCTGGACGAGGATGCGTTCGCTCGCGGGTTGCTGGAACTGCGCAACACTCCGAGGGCGGAAGGGCGATCACCAGCACAAGTCCTCTTCGGTCATCCTATGAGGTCCTGTGTCCCGGCTCATCATCGCTCATACGCTCAGCAGTGGCAGCGCGCTGCTGATGAGTGCGACGCCAAGGCAGAGCGACTGAGGAAGAAAGCGAAACTTCGCCACGACGCGTCCGCCCGTACTCTTCCTCTCCTGCACCTCGGTGGCCACGTCGACGTTCAAGATCACACGACAGGCCTCTGGGATCGCCTGGGTGTCATCGTGGCTGTTGGGCGAAGGAGAGACTACCTCATCAAGATGGGCAGCGGTCGCGTGATGTGGCGTAATAGAAGACACCTACGCCCACACAGACCTCTTGCTCCCCTTCCTGTCGAGCAGCACACCGCTCATGGCGGTGCAGCGCTTCAGCATCAGGGTCACGAGGAACACCACCATCCCGGCAGCCCGGAGCATCAGGGTAACGGGGTACACCGTGGCCGAGAGCAACCAGAGCGTCGAAGCAGCCGACAGCGTAGGGAGCCGAGACGACTGCAGGTGCGGTGGCACCGTAGCAC
Source organism: Scylla paramamosain (assembly GCF_035594125.1). Classification (NCBI taxonomy): domain Eukaryota; kingdom Metazoa; phylum Arthropoda; class Malacostraca; order Decapoda; family Portunidae; genus Scylla; species Scylla paramamosain. The sequence goes on from NC_087160.1 coordinate 14,643,633, forward strand.
CTACGATTAGTCGTACGTGTTCATTGTACGCTGTGTTTGTTTTGTGTATATGTACCGTGTTTTCTGTACTTCAATCATTGTAACTTTGTTTCATGTGTTACGGTAGCCATAACAAAGATAAGGAATCTTCCTTATGTCTCGGGGGAGGTGTGTGGTTGTTAGCTAGTTGTGTGAATGAGTGAACGAGCTAGGCTTCAGTCATAAGTGTTAAGTTGAAGCGCGCGGCCTGGCGCCGAGAGATCACCTACCTCCAGCCTTCTGTTCACACCTTCTGTGAATAAACACCTGCACTGTTACCTGCGTTTCCTGTGCCCCTGCTGGTCAAGAGTCGAACAATGACCGTAATTTTTTCATTCATTAATACATTAATTTGAGGACAAAGGTAGAAAAGTTAGATTGGGGTGATCTGACCATGTGTAGAGGAGAGGTGAGTACGTGGGGAAGGGGAGAAAGAGGAAACTGGAAATGACCCCAGCATGCAGGATGAAGAGAGGAAGCCCACAGAGGAGCTTCATGGATGCACTAAAGAAAGACGTGCAGGTGATGGGTGTAACTGGAAACGCATAGGAATAAAGTGGAGGAGTGGTGCACTCTGGTGACCCCCCTTAACAGGAACCGAAATAAGATCGTCATAATCATCACAATTACCATCACTGTCTTCACCACCACCACCCTCATCACTAGGTCAATACATAATCGATATTTCTCATTCATCCCGTTTATTATCGACATGATCCCAAGTTTCAATATCGCCACCACCATCACCACCATTCACTACCATCACCATCACTCACCAGTAACACTAAACCATCCTAAATAACTTACACATTCTCCGTAAATAAACAGACACGTTTTGCCCACATCACTCGTCTTTACAAACCAAACCACTTACTAAACTAAACTAACCTAACCTAATCTAACTTTAACTTAACAAAATCGCACACTAAAACTAACCTAACCTACCTAACCTACACCACAATTCCATCGAACTCTCTCAAAAGCACAAAAAGTTCTACTTCTGTCAAAAAAATGATAAAGGGAACAGTTGAAATAATTTCATTCAACACGTAACATTATCAATATTCCTGATCCTACCAACCAATGAGGAAGCACCGCGTCACACTGCCACACGCGTCTGACCAATGGGACGCTTCGAGCTTGATGACGTCACACGAGACTCATCTCAGCCACCACCTCATTTAATTAAGGCGAAATTGATCCTTAGAAGAGGCATCCTTAATACCATCAAGGAGGGAGAAGAGTTCAAAGGCAGAGGAGTGACAGACAAGATGCTACGGCGGAGGTAAGACGAGGAGGAGCAACAGGTTCCAGCCTATGTATCACCAGCCCTCCCGCTTAGGGTGTCTGTGAATGGCCGAGCAAGAGTGCCAACCTCAGCGCCTCCGTTTTCTCGTTTTCCCTTACTGGTGTGGGATTTTCAGTGATGGTGTGGTGTTGGTAGTTCTGGATATGATGCAGAGAGTAAACAAAGGTGCTCATTACGGTGTTTAGAGGTTATATTGTGAATTTGTTAAGCAGAGAGAGAGAGAGAGAGAGAGAGAGAGAGAGAGAGAGAGAGAGAGAGAGAGAGAGAGAGAGAGCATAAGAACTTTTAAAGCATTTTGTTTACCGCGGTCCGTTTCAGATCACTGATCTGGTCACGCCGCCCGTGTTCTATTTACATCTTCATCCATATTTATCCTGATCTGAGTGATCCGGATCATGATCTGGGTCTGGAGGTAGGTTACAGCAGACGACACTTGTTGAGGCTGCTGGCGGCGACCATATTATCGACTGAACAGCCTTATTTAGGAAAATACATAGCAAGAAAACGGATGATAATTATGTCTATGGAACAAATTGAATGGTGCTGAATCGTTGTAGAATGCTGCTGTGGACACAGAATGTATATAGTATTGGTAACAGACACCAGAAACAAGGGAAATATAGCAAGCCACATCAGGCCTTGTTTTGATGTCTTCTGTTTATAATTATGTGGCTATTACCACTTCTAACAGCGACTACATGATAAGATAATCGTAAATAATATATCTTTACTTTTCAAGTGCCACAGTAATGTCAATAGTGACAGTTCGCGAACCAAGCTAAACTCTCCTTACCTACGAGTATTTTCTCCTTTTGTCATTCTGTACTTCACCACAGCGAGCACTTTCAACATGTTATTTGTGAAGAGAGCTTTATATGAAACTTATACAATGTTCATGGCCAGGCATGAAACCCAGTTCCGTGCCGCCATTCTTGTCTCCTTTAAAGAAAATCCATCTAGCTAGTCATGTGACTGGGACTCAGGGGTGGCATTCTCGGACCAACTGATTAAAAATATGCATTATGTAGCCCTCACTGACACTTCCTTAGAGCACAGTGGCATCAACAGTCCACCGATTGTGGCAGCTGGGCAGCGACTTGCCTATGTTATAGGAAAACCTCTAAGATGTGAAATGTTAAGGGAGTGTGTGTGTGTGTGTGTGTGTGTGTGTGTGTGTGTGTGTGTGTGTGTGTGTGTGTGTGTGTGTGTGTGTGTTTAATCTCTTTCAAGTCAAAGTTTACAAGTTAATGAACTGAGTCAAACTTCCCAACAAAAAGCGCATTTTAGCTTTTCAATGTTGTCCTAAACAGAACAGAACATAACACACACACACACACACACACACACACACACATACACACACACACACACACACACACACAAAACAAAAAAAAAAAAAAAAGAAAGAGGAAAAAAATGTAAAATATTTACTTTACACACACACACACACACACACACACACACACACACACACACACGGACGGACACACACACACACACACACACACACACACACGCGCGCAACACTTTTCTTTCCCCCCTCTCACACAATATCCATTCACATAAAAATTCACCCCTCCTTCTCCTCCATCTCCTCTCCCACCCTCACCTCAATGCTCTTCCTACATTTTTTCCTCTCCCTCGAATTCAGGTGAGTTGGGGCGGGGCGAGGTGAGGCGACAAAGTGACAAAGGTGAGGCAGTTGGCGCGAAAACGGGGAAATGGAGGAGGAAAATTGTTGGGGAAGGAAGGATTGATGGTAAAGAAGAGGGAAAAGAGAGAAAGTAGAGGGGAGAGTAAAAGCGGGACGGGTGAGGAAGGAGAGGTGAGGATACGTTAGAATGATAGTAAAAGGAGAGGGAGAAAGGGAAAATAAGGGTGGAAGGAAAAGGAATGTTGGTAAAGAAGTGAGAGAATGAGAAAGTGGAAGCAACAGAGAAAAAAAAATAGAAAGGGGATGAAAAGAGTGAATGGAATAGGAGTGAAAGGTGAATAAATAGAAAGTTATCAAGTTTAAAGAAGAGCGAAGAGAAAAGGGAAGAAAAAGCTGATGATTAAGAAGAGAAGGAAAGGAACACTGGCAGCAAGGGAGAAAGAAAAATTAGTGAATGGAAGAAAGAGGAATTAAAGGGAGAAAAGAAAAGGTAAATTAATAGTAATAGAAAGAGGGGAATGAAGGAAGAACTGATAGAGAGAGGAGTCTTAAACAATATATGGAAGAAGAAAAGACAAAGCGAACAATATGAAATTAATGGATCTAGTAAAGGACAAAAGGAAGAAAGGATTGAGTGAAGGATGAAAAAAAAAGAAAAGAATGAATGAAGGAAGGAATCCATAAATAAAGAGGGAACGAAACAGGAAGATGTGACGAATGTGGAGAAAGAAAAAAATAAAGAATATAACTAGAAGGGGGGAAAATGGAAGTAAGAAAGAAAAATAAATGAAGGAGAAAAAGAGAGTAGCATAATAAAATAGAATCAGGAAGAAAAATGAGCATGGAGGAAAAAGGACGAGGTAATACAAGAAAGAAAAGAAAATGAAGAAAAGAAGAGAAAACAAGGAAAGGAATTTAGGAGAGAAAAATAAGAACGAAAAGAAGCAAGTAAAACTGTAACAAGAAGTAGCACAACAAAAATGAAGAAAGAAGAGAAGGGGGTAAATGAGAAAGAAATAGTGGGGATAGAAGAGAGAATACAGAATGGAAAAACGGAGGTAAAAAGATGGAAACAAGAGAGGATGGAGGAGAAAAGTAGGGACAAATAGTGAAGAGAAGGGAGAAGGGGAAAAACAAGGAGAGAATAAAAGGATAATACTGTATTAAGAAATTTGATACAAGAAGGAAAAAGGAAAAGAAGAGAGGAAAGGGGAAAGTTTGTTGGGGATGAAAGCAAAAATAGGAAAAAATAATAGAAAGGGGAATCGAGAGTGTGATAATAAAAGAAAGGAAGGACAGAGAGAAGAGAAAATAAGGAGACAGGGATGGAAAAAGGAAGCTAGAGAAGAAAAGCAAGAAGAGGATGAACAAAAGGAAAAGAGGAATGGAAGATGTATTGAAGAAAGGGAGGAGCAAGGAAAGCAAGAGAGAGGGTACAGAGAGGAAACAGAGGACAACCGCATCTAACAAGGCAGACTTGTGGGCATAGCGGGTCACCACAAGTGGTTGAGGAGGCGACACAATGGCCAACCGGACACGCAAGTGCGTGCGCACGCACACGCGCGCGCGCACGCGCGCGCACACACACACACACACACACACACACACACACACACACACACACACACACACACACACACACACAAAAAAAAAAAAAAAAAAAAAAAAAAAAAAATTGTAAAAACTATTCCATCATCTTAAAGTTACGTACTTTAAAAGAAATCTAATTCTCTTGATTTTTTTATTTTTTTATTATTTACTTTTTACTTGTTGGCGTCGTCGTTTACATCCTCAGCCACCGCTTCCTCCTCCTCCTCCTTCTTCTACTCTTCCTTCTTTTCCTCTTCTTTATTTTTCTCGCTGCTATCTCTATTTCCTTTTCTACTTTCATTTAAGAATTTTAATACTGATTAACAACGACAACAATAACAACAACAACAGCAGCAGCAGCAGCAGCAACAGCAATAGCAACAACAACGACAACAACAACAACAACAACAACAACAACAACAACAACAACAACAGCAGCAGCAGCAACAGCAGCAGCAGCAGCAGTTTCCACTCACCAACAAGGCACTAAGGAGGCAATCAACTCTGAAATCAATATCGTTCAAACGTGATTATTTTCCCTGAACCACAACAGGTCGATCCTCTCACGATTATCCTCTTTAAAACTGTAACGGGGTGAACTGGTCGTTACCTGTCACCGCGCACCGCTCTCTCCCACCGATGTAGCTCCCATACCTCACACGGGCTGATTGTTGCTGTTCTTGTCAATGAGTTGATTGTTGAATATTTCATAAGGTGAAACTGGAATTCTGACTCTGATGTTACATTAATATAATAATTACTGCTTCTCTTATTACTGCTACTCCTGCTGCTGCTACTATATCATCTTCTACCTACTACTACTACTACTACTACTACTACTACTACTACTACTACTACTACTGCTACTACTACTAATTCTACTACTACTACTAATAATAATAATACCGCTACTGCTGCTGCTGCTGCTACTACTACTGGTGCAACTGCTAATACTATCACTACTACTACTACTACTACTACTACTGCTACTACTACTACTACTACTACTACTACTACCGCTACTACTATCTTTACCACCACCAACATTACTACTACTACTACTACTACTACTACTACTATTACTACAACTATTAATAATGATAATAATAATAATAATAATAATAATAATAATAATAATAATAATAATAATAATAATGATAATAATAATAATAATAGCAGGTAGGATTCCTCCACATCAGGACTTTTCCACGAAAGATTTCCAATCAGTAGTGGGTGGAGGAAGAGAAGTTCTATCTGTGGTAATAATGTGGCGACTGGATCAATGAAAAGAATAAGAAGAAGAAGAAAAAGAAGAAAATGAATAGTAACAACGGCAGCAACAACAACAACAACAACAACAACAACAACAACAACAACAACAACAACAACAACAACAACCAACTTATCAACCAACTTACCTATATACCAACATATACTCACACATAACCACATAAATTCCTCTCTAACTCAAGTCATCCCATCCCTTATAATATTCCTGTCAATTTATATATTTACATCAATCACTCAAACTCCAACCAACCCCAGTATCATGTTCGCCTTCTCTGCCTCCACTCCCGGGCACTTTGAGGTCACCGCTGTCTGAATACCCTTACTGCTCTAAGATCCTCTTTTATTGGTATGCCGCAGAGGAGGAACTGAATGGAGTAGAGGCCATCTTAGCTGATTACATTTGGTCAAAACTGGTTACGTGGTCTAAGTGTATAGTACTTCTGAATGCAAACTCTGAAGGAAATGTTTGGAGGGAGGAGGAGGAGGAGGAGGAGGAGCAACCAGGGTCACCGCATCAATGGGATGATCAAAAGGAGGAGGATGAGAAAAGGAACAGGAAAAGGAACAGAGAAGCAAAAAAGAACGGGAACGACAAGAAGAAAAAAGAAAAAAGATAACAATGCAAAGGAAACCCACTGAAAAATAAATAAATAAATAAAAGAAAACCTACATATATACATAGATTGCTTAAAAAGAAAAAAAAAAACATTAAAACTTGGGAGCAGAATCTCTACCTCTTAAAAAATATCACCAGAGATCCCATCACACATATCCTTCACAATTTTTCAAGCACAATATCTTTTTTTATCAGATTGGAATGTTCAGTCTCGCATATCAGATCGTTTTTAGATTCACGTAGACGGGAACTATCTTATTTATTTATTTATTTATTTATTTACTTTTATTTTTATTTTATTATTATTATTTTTTTAAATTATTATTATTATTTTTTTTTTTTTGTTCCGCTGTTATTGTACCTTGGTGTTTTTCTCAATGGAGGTTCACCGGCACGTAGTAAGAGTCGCTCACTCGGAGCAGGCAAGGTATCAGGTGACGCCGGAACTCGATTCGAAGAGATCCAGTGAACTAGTCAAGCAAGTGGTGTCATTTCTCTCTCTCTCTCTCTCTCTCTCTCTCTCTCTCTCTCTCTCTCTCTCTCTCTCTGACGACTACCTATCTAGGAAAAATGCATTTCATCCACAAATACACACATTCCTTTAGAAAACATTACAAAACCAACACAAAAAACCGAAAAGCAACACAAACTCTTTAAGGAAAACATGGCCTTATACAAGTCTACAGTAGAATTTTTTAACACTCCATCGACAGCAAAAGAAATGAAGTTGTCCAAAATAATTAAGCGATAGTTTTGCTTTCCTCCATTAAAGTATTCCAATATTACTCAGATAAAACTACAGATGTTATACAGTCATTAGTAGCCAAGGGGTTGAGTAAGCTCAGTGACATGTGCTTAAACACTGAGATCATAAGGAAGAAGAGAGACCAGGGACTGTATTCTCAGACACATCGGCGCCTTATCTCGACAACCTCTAACACTCTAGTGAAAAGTTATCGAGGTTTTCAAAAGCGTTTTCATGGTTCTGTTGATAGCAAGAATTCCGCACCATTAATGGGAATAAACATCGTGAGAACCCAATTAATGATTTCTGTGATCCTTACGGAATATTTCTAATGATATGAATATGAGCCTCATAGTGGGGAGTGAATCATGAGGGAGCAAAGATGGGAATAAATAGCTTGATAACCTACCCAACAAAATAATCTCAGTGGTCTTTAAAAAATACTCTTAATGAAAGCTTAAAGCGATTAAGAAAATGAAGTGCAGGGAGTAAATCACGAGTAAGCAAAGAGAGCATGAGCAGGAGGTGAAAGTCAAGATGAAGTGACGGGAGGAAATTCCCCAAACGTGGAATACAAACGCACTTTGAATTTACTTTCGTGAGAGGAATGCACTAATGACGACGTGGAGCTGAGCTGAGCCGAGGAGGAGGAGGAGGAGGAGGAGGAGGAGGAGGAGGAACACAAACAAACACAAAGAAAACACAAGAGCAACAGATTTATTGACTTTTACTGGGCTGCTTGTGAGGACTCTACAAAGTGGCATACAATGAAAGAAATATGATAGCTTAGAGGAACGGTATGAAGGAAGAGGAAAAAAAGGGGGTGGAGGAGTATGAACAACAACAACAACAACAACAACAACAACAACAACAACAACAACAACAACAACAACAACAACAACAACAACAATAATACCAACAACAACATGACGAAGAAGAAGGGAAAGAGGTAAAGGTGAAAAAAAAAACGGAAATAAAAATGAAAAGACTACGAAAAAAAAAGCAAAGAAATTAAGATGGAGAACGAAGAAGAAACAGAGGATTAAAAAGAGATAATAAAGGAAGACCAGATACCGGTAAACAAACCACTCAATAACAAGGGTATATGCTGAATTATGTGCTACTGCTGGTGGCGAACTACGTATTGGAGATGAGAATAAAGTGGAGCAAGGGGGTTGAGTGTGTGGCAGTTATGAGATTATGGATGTAGTAGTCTGCAGTCCTGGTGTGTGTTCGGGGCCACATCGGCCACGGATGTACTGAACTCGCATCTGAAATTGTTGCAAATACAGAGCCCATCTCATTATTCGGGAGTTTGCATTCTTAGAGGTACGCAGTGACTCCAGGGGCATGTGGTCTGTCTGCAATACAAACTCATCCCCGTATAAGTAGAAGTAGAATTTCTTTATTCCGTCTACTATGGCGAGTAGTTCACGTTCTACCGTGCTGTAGTTCTTCTCTGCCGGCTTGAGCTTCCTGCTGTGATAGGCCACAGGGAAGATGTCGCCGTCCTTTTCCTGCAGCAACACAGCACCCAAACCTTCACAGGATGCATCGGTCCTAAGTACAAAGAGCTTTGTAGGGTCAGGCAACTGTAGGATAGGGTCCTTGCACAGCAAGGACTTCAGTGCCTTGAATGATCTGTCCTCGTGGGGGCCCCACTCAACCTTGTTTGGTGCCCTTTTCTTAACAACCTCATAGAGCGGCAGCGCCACCGCTGCAAAGTTGGGGACAAACCTGCGATAATACCCTGCTAACCCTAGAAACGATCGGACCTGTCTCTTTGTGTGGGGAACAGGAGCTTCCTTTATTTTCTGAACTTTGTCCTCCATGCAGAGGCACTGTCCTTGACTCACCTTGTGGCCTAGGAATGCGACATCTGCCTTGGCCATCTCACACTTGCTCGGCTTAACCGTCATGTTGACGTTTCTGAGTTTATCTAGGACCTTACGTAACAGTCTTACATGGTCCTCCAAATCCGTAGAATGAATCAGTACGTCATCTATGAAAACCTCAATCCCATTCAGGTCACCTAGTACCTGTCTTATTCGGCGGTTGAAAACAGCGGGAGAGTTGGCAAGGCCGAAAGGAAGGACCCGATATTGATAAAGGCCTCTGGGGGTGGCAAAAGCCGTTATTTTCCTTGACTCAGGGTCAAGCGGGATCTGAAAGAATCCTTTCGTGAGGTACAGTTTGCTAAACACCCTCGAGTGCGACAACCTGCTAAATATCTCCTGTTGGTCGAACATGGGCTCTGCGTCTATTTGTGTTACTGCGTTAACCCTTCGGAAGTCGCCACAGATCCTAACACTACCGCCTTTCTTGCGTATGACGACCATAGGACTACAGTCCTATGATCTCTCGATAATGCCCAAGTCCTCCATTTCTTTTATTTACTCAGCCACAGCGTCCCTAAGCTGCAGAGGGACCTGATAGGGTTTCACCTTCACCTTCACTGTTCGTTAGGGTGATCTTGTGTGGCGCCACCCGGGCTACGTGAGGCTTGTCAGAAAAGACCTCCGTGTATTCACCCAGAAGATTCTTTATTATCGATACTTCCTCAGGTGATAGCCTTTCAGATAATGCGACGTCATCTACAGTCTCCATCTGACGCTTTTGTATAGTGAGTGGACCGTCTCCTACGTCCTCTGCATCGTGAATCACGGCCGCAGTGCACTTGATCTCATCTTCCTCCTTCGCAGCTGTTGAAAGGGAAAAAATACCACGCACGGCTTTCAAACAGGCGGCCTTGTCCTCAGCATATGCTGGTTCCTGAGCGCCAGCGCTACCAGAGATGGCAGGCGCATGATACTCCTTAAGCATGTTAATGTGAAGACGTTTCCGTTTTCCATCAATCAATACTACATAATTTAAGTCGGAGACGCGCTCTAGGACCTCATAAGGCCCCTTCCACTGCGCCAGCAACTTATTATGAGCAGTGGGTAGGAGTACTAAGCACTGCTGGCCAGGCTGCAGGGTGCGTAGTCGCGCATTCCGATCATAATGAGCTTTTTGTACCTCCTGGGCCTTCAGGAGTTCTTCCTTAGCCATACGACAGGTTTCCCTAAGTCTGCCAGCCAGGTTTATAACGTACTCGTATGTTGTACATACCTCCGGACTTGGCACGTCCTCGTCCCATAGCTCTCTCAGCACTTGGAGTGGACCGCGCACTGCTCTCCCTTAGAATAGCTCGAAAGGTGAGAACTTCAGTGTACTCTGCGGTGCTTCCCTGTATGCGAACAGGAGAGGAGCCACAAATCTCGGCCATTCCTTGGGTTGCTCGGCGACCAGCCGCTTGAACATTTTTTTCAGTGTGCCGTTGAACCTTTCGCACAGACCGTTACACATGGGATGCCAGGGTGTGTTAAGGCCCTTCACAGAGAGAATCCTAAACGTCTCGTTCATCATGGCAGACGTAAACTGAGTGCCTCGGTCGCTCAGCACCTCCTTGGGAATGCCCACACGGCAGAATATCCCTACCAGCGCTTCAGCCACCGTGGTGGCCTCTATATTTTTCAGAGATACTGCTTCAGGCCAGCGAGTGCTGAAGTCCACACACGTGAGTAGATATTTTGATCCGTCAGTCGCGCGTGGCGTGATAGGCCCAACAATATCTACCGCTACCCTCTCAGATGGTTCGGATATAAGGGGCATGGGTTTTAGCGGCGCAGGTTTCACACGGCCCTTGTCTACAGTTTTTTGACACACGTCACAGGATCTCACGAACCTCGCGATATCGGCCATCATGCCAGGCCAGAAAAATGTGTGACTAATGCGGTCTTGTGTTTTCTGTCGCCCCATGTGACCACCCAAGGCCGTGCAATGCCCCATCTCCATCACCGCGTGGCGGTACTGTGCAGGTACCACGAATTGCGACCGAGCCTCACCGAGGTCGGAGATGACTTCTCTTTACAACTTTCCTCTGTGTTGGCAGAAGCGAGTCGTTCCGTACTTATTTACCCTCGATACCCCCTCAGCGACTTCCTTCCGAATGTTTGCAAGGGAGGGATCGGTCTTTTGTGCGGCAGTGACGTTAGCGCTATTGAGCAGCTCGTCAGGTGATATGAGCTTGAGAGGGATCATGGGTCGTGTGTCTCGTGCCTGAGCTCGCGTCAGGGCGGCACCTACTTGATCTTCGGTTTGGGTCGCGGAGTCCGTGTTCCGAACGTCCCTCACCCCTTCAACGTTACCGATTATCAATTCATAGATCGGCTGTTTCATCACAGCGGCCTGAATTCTGCCAGTGAGGAATGGCGTCTCCACGTCGACTACAGCTATCGGGCAAGTAGCCACAGAGCCGTTAATCATGACGACTCTCACTTGTTCTCCTGTGAACTGAGCCGGGGCAACCAGGGCCTCTTTCACTACACAACCAGTAGAACCATTGTCCTGCATTACTCTTACCGACCTACCCCCTACTCTACCGTCTTGGGCGCTGGATGACCCGGCCGGGAGTGAGGCCTGGCGAGGTCGTGACCCGCTCACCTGGGCCTGCGTGCATTGATACAGGCTCCGCCCATCTGCCCACATGGCAAATAGTTCTCTCCTATGATAGGGTGGTAATATATTGCCCTCTCAAAATCTAGTGTTCCTGTGCTCTCACAGCCTGTATATAGAGTATGTATGTGGGACTATCTATATCTATCAATTCATCAATCTCAATCTCCATCAATCTGTCTGTTTACTACTGACAGATCTAAATATCTATCTTTTAACTACCATGCATTTACCGTTTTATTCATTAATTAACTTACAGTATATATCTATCGATCTATTCACTACGTATCTGTCTATATAGCTACTACACACATATACAATCTGATTGTTTACCTATACAGAAAATACAAAAAGTAGCACAATGAATTTTTTTTACCAAATTAAACGAAAATAACCAGCTTAAATGACATTAAAAGAAAGGAAGATGAGACAGAGTAGTTGCGAAAGATGGGAAAGAGAAAGGAAAATGATATGGAGTGTGCTGCAAAAAAAGAAGGAAAGGAAAGAACATAAGGAGGAAGAGGAGGAGGAGGAAAAGGAGAAGGATGAAGAGGAAGAGGAAGAGGAGGAGGAGGAAGAGGAGGAGGAGGAGAAAGGATGTTAAAAGTGACACATGATAGAATTGTCAAGTTAGCAGCAGCGCGCGCGCACACACACACACACACACACACACACACACACACACACACACACACACACACACACACACACACACACACACACTGTGATCGCCAGTATGGGTTCCGTCAAGGCCGCTCTACTGGTGATCTTCGGGCTTTCCTTACTGAGTCTTGGTCATCCTCTTTTAGAGATTTTGGTGAAACTTTTGCTGTTGCCTTGGACATATCAAAAGCTTTTGATAGAGTCTGGCACAAAGCTTTGATTTCCAAACTACCCTCCTACGGTTTCTATCCTTCTCTCTGTAACTTCATCTCAAGTTTCCTTTCTGACCGTTCTATTGCTATTGTGGTAGACGGTCACTGTTCTTCTCCTAAATCTACTAACAGTGGTGTTCCTCAGGGTTCTGTCCTGTCACCCACTCTCTTCTTATTATTTATTAATGATCTTCTAAACCAAACTTCTTGTCCTATCCACTCCTACGCTGATGATACCACCCTGCACTTTTCCACGTCTTTTCATAGACGTCCAACCCTTCAGGAGGTAAACATATCACGCAGGGAAGCCACAGAACGCTTGACTTCTGATCTTTCTAAAATTTCTGATTGGGGCAGAGCAAACTTGGTATTGTTCAATGCCTCAGAACTCAATTCCTCCATCTATCAACTCGACACAACCTTCCAGACAACTATCCCCTCTTCTTCAATGACACTCAACTGTCCCCCTCTTCTACACTGAACATCCTCGGTCTGTCCTTTACTTATAATCTGAACTGGAAACTTCACATCTCATCTCTAGCTAAAACAGCTTCTATGAAGTTAGGTGTTCTGAGACGTCTCCGCCAGTTTTTCTCACCCCCTCAGCTGCTAACTCTGTACAAGGGCCTTATCCGTCCATGTATGGAGTATGCTTCACGTGTCTGGGGGGGTTCCACTCATACTGCTCTTCTAGACAGGGTGGAATCAAAAGCTTTTCGTCTCATCAACTCCTCTCCTCTAACTGAGTGTCTTCAGCCTCTCTCTCACCACCGCATTGTTGCATATCTAGCTGTCTTCTACCGCTATTTTCATGCTAACTGCTCTTCTGATCTTGCTAACTGCATGCCTCCCCTCCTTCCGCGGCCTCGCTGCACAAGACTTTCTTCTTTCTCTCACCCCTATTCTGTCCACCTCTCTAACGCAACAGTTAACCAGTATTCTCAATCATTCATCCCTTTCTCTGGTAAACTCTGGAACTCCCTGTCTGCTTCTGTATTTCCACCTTCCTATGACTTGAATTCCTTCAAGAGGGAGGTTTCAAGACACTTATTCATCAATTTTTGACCACTGCTTTGACCCTTTTATGGGACTGGCATTTCAGTGGGCATATTTTTTTATTAGATTTTTGTTGCCCTTGGCCAGTGTCCTTCCTACTTAAAACACACACACACACACACACACACACACACACACACACACACACACACACATGAACAAAAAGCCATGTTGACAAACGCAATGGAGGTAGTCATCGTTTTAAAAAATCCCAAAAA
>NC_087160.1:14665000-14672500 GCF_035594125.1 Scylla paramamosain
TATCATGGAGCATTCAGCGTCAAAGCAACGAAGAGGTTGAAAGAAAGAGACTCGGAATAGCGGTCTTATTATACACTCTTATTATTCAGTTCTAGGAAGGAGGGAAGGATGGGTAGAAGAAGGGAAAGAGGAAAAGGTTGTGGGTGGTGCAGAGAGGAAAGGTCAAAAGAAACTAGAGAGTGCAGTGAATTAGTAACGGTGTGGTAGCTTGTGTGTGTGTATGTGTGTGTGTGTGTGTGTGTGTGTGTGTGTGTGTGTGTGTGTGTGTGTGTGTGTGTGTATGTGTGTGTGTGTGTGTGTGTGTGTGTGTGTGTGTGTGTGTGTGTGTGTGTGTGTGTGTGTGTGTGAGAGAGAGAGAGAGAGAGAGAGGAGGAGAGGAGAGAGAGAGAGAGAGAGAGAGAGAGAGAGAGAGAGAGAGAGAGAGAGAGAGAGAGAGAGAGAGAGAGAAATATACATACACACACACATAAGTACATACATACATGCGTATATGCATACATACATACATATAAACATACATGTATACAAACAGACAGACAGACTGACAAAGACAAAGGTAAAGTCAGACAAACAATTACACACACACACACACACACACACACACACACACACACACACACACACACACACACATACACACACACAAACAACGCAGGTGAACACAAATAGAAAACAGAACAAAAAAATTCACAAAACATTTCCTCTCTCTGCAACAGAAACATTCAAACATCCCAAGAGAAAGCAAAGAAAGAGAGAACAGGTAAGAAGGAACAGATGAGGAGAAAGTAAAAGAAGGAAGAGAGAAAGGAATTACTTGTCCTTCATATGCATACTTTTCCTTTCTTTCTATTCGGTCCCACACACGCTCTCGTGTGTCGCGGTGTCTCCTGAGGTGTGTGCAAGAGGCAGGGCTCCATAAAAAGACAGTGTTACTAGAATATATTGCAATACACCACAATTTAATATCCTTTTCGTGCACTGGGGAAGAAGGGGAGAAGGAAGAAGGATGATCATGATGGTGGTGGTGGGAATGATGGTGTGTGTGTGTGTACTTCTCTCCTCTCTGTCTGTCACAAATCACGACTACAATTCTTGTTATTGCCGGTAACTTTCCACTCCTAGGCGTCAAGAATATTGCTTCATGTAAAACTCACTTTACAGTTCCTATACAGAATCACGCAGCCAAGCACAAAATGTGACAACACGGAGAAGGAGCCGTAGTACCATTGTTCGCAGGTGAAAATATCACTTTACATGACTATTATACAAAAAACGAGAGGAAAAAAAAATGCGAACAGATTTCATGACACAATTGTACCCTTTTTTTTATTTTATTTTCGTAATTTCTTTCTTTATTTATTCATTAATTCATTCATTTATCCGCTCATTTGTTTATTCATTTATTTATTAATTTACTTACAAAATTACTTGTTTATTTATTTATTTGTAATATTTGCTTCATCATGAGTAAAGACCAGTCACCCCGTTATATATAATAAAGATGGAGGATAAATAAGAAAAAAAAAGGAAAATTACAAGTCTAGGTAAAGCTTCCTGAATGAAGGAATGCCTATAATAAAAAGAAAATAAATAAATAAATAAATAAAAATATTCTGGAAGTTAAGGTTACTTAACTTTTATTGTCTTTTTCTCTCCTTTTTCGGGGTCAAGGGCAACAGTGATGAAAAGATTAATAATCAATGAATTTAGCGTCAAGTCTTTTAACAACAAACATTATTTCAATCATTTTTTAGATATTCTTATGACATTTTTTTAAGGAAACGGGCAAAATTCTGTGCAAAATATGAAGGGAAAAATATTTTATTGACATTTTTTTCTTTTGGCAAACTAAGAAAAATTCTGTGCAAAATCATTAAAGAACATTTTGAAGATAACACTTTTTTTTTTTTTTTGCATAAACTGGTGAAGGACTGTGCAGCACATAAATAGTAAGAGATTACTTTATTATTGTTCTTTAAGTATTCAAGTATTATTTTTTCATTTGTTTGAAATAAGATTTATGTAAAGTAAGAATTATGTGTGGCTAAGAGTGTGAATGGTGTGTGTGTATGTGTGTGTGTGTGTGTGTGTGTGTGTGTGTGTGTGTGTGTGTGTGTGTGTGTGTGTGTGTGTGTGTGTGTGTGTGTGTGTGTGTGTGTGTGTGTGTGGTGCTTTCTCTGGGCCACCACGTGTGGGATTGCTGGCCTGGTAGATAGGAAGAAAGATTGATAGATACACAGATAAATAAATAGATAGGTAGATAGATAAATAGATAGATAGATAAATAGACAGATAGATAGATAGATAGATAGAAGAATGACGTAACGTTCTAAGTGATTATTAATCTTTTAACACGTGCTCTTGTCAAGGTTTATGACTAGATTTTTCAAGCTTAATGAACGCGTAGGTGTGTAACCGTCCCTCAGCGAGTTCACTTAGCGCAGTCTGGTAATTTCGTGAAACAATAATACTCTTTGAAAAGCAAGAGGATTAAAAAAATGCGGTAAGATAACTAAGAAGAAGGCACGCAAAACGAGAAACTTTCATTTTATGTATATATTTATTTACTTATTTATTTATTTATTTTTTTTTATGTTCACAATTGCATTTTCCTCAGTACTAATATCACATAGGAAGATTTACCTAGACTTGTTGATATTTTCCACGTATTCTGCGGTATATTCCCTTTTATACAAGGGAATATACAGATATGGTGCCAAGGAAATGTAACCAAAGACTACACTTTGTACGTATTTTGCGCAACTTACATGTAGATAAAGTGATCATTAGCCTATTCTACAAATCGTTGTTGAACCAGTCCTAAACTTTTCGATCACTGCCTGGTATGAAAAGCTTACCTGTAAAGATAGAAATAAGCTGGGAAGGATTGTTAAGAAGGAAGGAAAATTAGGTGCACAGACCATATCATTAGATAAGCTCTATCAGACAGGTACGATGAAACAAGTGGACAGGATAATGAAAGATATCACTCATCCGCTACATAACTGTTACACATATCTAAAATATGCCCATGCAGCGTACTGACAGATATAGGAAGTCATTTGTACATAAAAGCATTCTCCTTCTCAATCATCTATCATCACTATAATTTTTAGATTTAAGTATTCATGGTTACTGTATGTGATGGTTCGTGATGAGGGCAGAAATAGCCCGATATTGCATGTTTACGATAGCCCATGTAATGACTCTTTTCTTAATGTTTTATTGTTTTACTGATTTTATTTACTTTTCAATGTTATGTATAAGCAACTACTAGGAAGCTCTTAAGCCAAAATGAATTTCATATGTATTACATTTTGTATTACAACTTGACGAATAAATTATATTATCTTATCTTATCTTATCTCTCTTAAAAATAAAATGGATAAACTTTTACTTTATTTCAAAACAGAAGAGAGAAGAGAAAGTCGAATGAATCTCAAATAACAAGCACAAGTACATCAACAATATCAGTGAATATATATATATATATATATATATATATATATATATATATATATATATATATATATATATATATATATATATATATATATATATATATATATATATATATTCCTTTATTTGTTTTACATAAATAACTTATCTACATCTTTTTCCAACATCTATAGGAGTCACTGTATTGCCAATGGATGATGCATATGAAAACTGAATATAAAAGGATTTAAGAATGAAGTTTAAAACGTGAAGATAAAACAAAAGCTGATGACAAAAAAAAAATCGCTATAAAGATTAAAAAGATTGAGCCATAAAAATAATAAATGAAAAGTGCATGATAAAAAATGAAACGTTAAAACTACAGCACGAGCACTATTGTAGTTTCTCCCTCTCTCTCTCTTATTTCTTTTATTTTTGTCTCTTTTTTCATGCCAATTCGGACGCTCGCTACCACAAACTCGCAACATATTACTCATCACTATCTCCTCCTCCTCCTACAACCTGGTTTCTTCCTACTCACTATTACCTCTTCCGCCTCCTCCTCCTCCTCCTCCTCCTCCTCCTCCTCCTCCTCGTGCAAAGACGAGCAACCAAACTAATCCCAGGAATACGTGGTCTGTCTTATGATGAACGTCTAAAAAGATTAGATATGTTTTCTCTTAGAGATCGTCGCATCCGAGGTGACCTCATCGAAACGTTCAAAATACTTAAGAATATAGATAAGATAGATTACAAAAATCTCTTTGAGCTTTCGCAATCAATAACAAGAAACAACGGCACAAGAAACAACGGCTTGAAACTTAAAGGACAGCGATGTAATACTGATTTGTGAAGAAACTTTTTTAACATAAGAGTAGCTGAAAGTTGGAATAAGTTACCAGCGTCTGTAGAGTAGTGTAGTAGCGTCTGTAGTAACCTTCAAAACTAAATTAGATAAGTTTTATAAAGAAAATAGTTTCCGATATTTCTTTTATTTATTTTTATTTATTTTTTTCATTTATTTATTTTTATTTATTTATTTTTTTATTTTTTTTTTTGCGATAGTGGTAGTTATGCCAGATCTCTTCTTTTTCCCGTCTTTCCTATATAAATTTCCTCGATTGTTCCTCTCAGCAATCGGGGTGAACTTTTCGTTTTATTTCTTGCTGGGTAACGCCGGAGGGAGTGGTGGGTGGGGAGGAGCTTCTGTTCTATCCTTGCCTCCTACTAAGTATATAGCTTATTATAGATGTAGTGAACGAGTGACCTAGTCATAGGTCGCAAGGCCTCCTGTCACTCGTCTTTCCTATGTATTCCTATGTATTCCTCCTCCTCCTCCTCCTCCTCCTCCTCCTCCTCCTCCTCCTCCTCCTAAAATCTCGTTTCTTCCTACTCACCACCATCTTCTCTACAACCTCGTACCTACCTACTCACCGCCACCTCTTCCTTCTCCTCCTCCTACATTCTCGCTTCTTCCTACTCACCACCACCATCTCCTCCTCCTCTTGCTACAACCTCGCATCTTCCTACTCAACACCACCACCACTACCCCCGCCACCACCTCCTCCTCCTTCGTTTACCTCAAAACTTACTGAGAGCCTCGCTATCCACGAGAAAGCACCGCCTTGTATCGACGGCGTAACTGACTTTTAGGGTTTACAGGAGCCAAAAGTTACGAGAAATAGTGAAAAAATGAAATGGTAGGAAAGTTACTGTGCTGTAGTTTCCTGGTGGCTTCGTATTAACCCAGTCTGGCGGCCACGACCTTTTGCTTAAGTTTTCACTCAGTCGTACAAAATATTTAGGTCACTGGTTGCTTAAAGAAAGAAAAAAATAAAGAAAAAGAGCTCTCACTTCCCACTGTTTTTATTGACGTATTTTTGTTTTTGCTATTTGAGATTCGCTGTTATTTTCTTCACATCCTTCTTTTTCTTTTTCTTTTTTTTTTTATGTAGGAAACAATGAAGACAAACGTAAACTAAATGGAATCTCAAATATTTCATTTTTTTTTCTTTTTCTTCAGCGACGACGTATGATATATATTTTGTTGTTGTTGTGGTATATTTTACCATTCAATAGTATTTTTTCCGTCTATTATTCTTTCAATCTCAATTTTTGTTTGGTCTCTCTTCATTTTTATTTCTTCTTTCCATTTCTAACCCTCCTCTTCCACTTTTTCTTCTCTTACTTTATATCTGTTTTCTCTCTTCCTTTCTGTTTCTTCTCTTTCTATTTTTTTTCTCGTTTCTACTTCTCTCTCCCCCTTTCTAATTCTTTCGTTGTTTTTTATTTTCTCCCATTCTACTTCTCCCTCTCTCTATCTATAATCGTATTCCTCTGCCTGCTTCTCCCTCTCCCTCTCTCTCTCTCTCTCTCTCTCTCTCTCTCTCTCTCTCTCTCTCTCTCTCTCTTTCTTTCTTTCTTCCTCTCTCTCCACCCACCTACCTGTCTCTTATCTGTCTATTTCTGCCTCGTAATAAGTGATTCTCGTGGTCTGCCTTTTCTCTGGCATAATGGATTATCACAGAGCTCTGGAGTCTCCTGGAAAAATCGTCCTTCCTATAGAGAACTCAAGACCCAGAATCACGCACTTATTTTCCCTCTTAGCCGAAGTTCACCCACAAAGTTTCCTCAGTCCCGCGAGGCTCCGGCAAGTTCGGAACATCTCACGGTCTCGGTCCGCCACGAGGAAAGTTTAGCAGGGAAGCCGCACCCAAAAGCCGAACGGAGAGCACCCGCCGAAGCCACTGCCAGACTGAAGGGTTAAGACGCAAGCCATCCACACTATTTGCTAGCGTACAACAACCCCGTGGCTTAAATAAGCGTTCATTTAAATATTATGCTGGGAAAACAGGAGAGAGAAAAAAGCAGTGATAATTAGTACCGTCTCAAAGGAAAATACAGACTTCCACTCTCTATTGGCTAAGTTTTACACCAAATCCGAAGTGGAAAATTGGTTCTCTATTTCTGGAGGAGGATTAGCTGAGCAGTAGGGAGCAGTAGCCTAGGCCTATATTCAGAAACTCTTTGTGCTCCCATAAGGACTATTCTTAAAGGTCACACATTATGTTTATAGTTCTCGTGGGATTTTCTTTTTTTTTTTTTTTGCAATTCATAATAGGTACAGAATCTTTCTTAAACTACCACTGGAATCATAAAAAAAATGAATAAATAAATAACCCTTGAAAACACCAATAACTTCCACTACAGCCTGTTAAAACTGGTCGAGATAAGGAACGTTTGAAAACATGGCCACTGATGCTCCTTGGGATACAGAAGCATGGTACATATTGTGAAGAAGGTCTGTTTCATGTTTTCTTTTTAGGGACTAGATAGTGGTGGCGGTGGTGGCGGTGGTGATGGTGGTGGTGGTGGTGGTATTAAAATGAATTCCCATCTATCTTTTATTATATGTGTATACATTTTTTTCACTGAGTTACATGGTTTTAGTTATTCTTTCATGATACATAATGGAAAAGGAAAGTTTCGTATGAACTCACACTTAAGGACAGTCAGAAGACAATCATCACCATCCTCTCCTTCCTCGTCATCATCATCTTCATAGCCATCATTGATGAAGGAAAATGAAAAATAAGGAGTATGATGGAAAAAGAAGAGGAAGGAAAGAGAGAAGAAAAAAAGAAGGAAAGAAATAAAACGAAAAACATTATCATCAATATCATCATCACCACCACTCCCACCATCTCCAACAAGTAAATGGGAAAGTTGAAAAATATGGAGAGAGAGAGAGAGAGAGAGAGAGAGAGAGAGAGAGAGAGAGAGAGAGAGAGAGAGAGAGAGAGAGAGAGAGAGAGAGATGAATGAGAAAAATTACAAGCGATGACAAAATGAAAAAAAGATGGTAACACTAACCAGCTGACACTTCATGTAGATCTGCTGAGAAGAAAACATGAAGAAAGTCTCTTATAAGTCCTTTTCAGCACTTCTTTTCGGCAATAACTACAACGACGCAGTAACCCCTCTCTCTCTCTCTCTCTCTCTCTCTCTCTCTCTCTCTCTCTCTCTCTCTCTCTCTCTCTCTCTCTCTCTCTCTCTCTCTCA
>NC_087160.1:14677500-14715000 GCF_035594125.1 Scylla paramamosain
ATTTATTTCAGCATTTCAGCATTCATTTTTGGGAATGATAAAAGGAAACAAAAAAAATTATATAAATGAATATTGCCTACATATTCGCCACTCTTCTCATCCAAATGGAAAGGCAAAAAAGTTAAAATACAAATAGAGTAATGTTTGCAGCACTGTACTGGTGGCGGTGATGCTGGTGGTGGTGGTGGTGAGTGGGAGCCCAGGTGGGATGGTGTTAAGTGGGAGAAGGGAGTTAGGAAAGGGAGAGGAGGGGAAAGGGAGAGGTAAGGGGAGAGGGAGGGCAGTGGAGGGCCTGCATTGGCGAGCAACCTGTCGTCGGCTTGATTAGCAGCGTGGAGGGAAGGAAACACCTAATCAGGATAAGCTCCACCACCACCACCACCACCATCACCACCACCACCACCACCACCACCACCACTTTCACCATCACCACCACTACCTCTATCAACAGAAATACTAGCACCTTCACCAGCACCACCATTACCAACTGAAATATCAGCACTTTCACCACCACCAACACCACCATCAAAATTATCACCACCTTCACCACCACTACCACCACCACCGAAATAACATCACCTTCAATACCACCATTAGCACTAAAAATACCAGCACTTTCGCCGCCGCTGCTACCACCACCACCCCACATCACTACCAGAAATATTAGCACCTTCACCACAACCACCAGAAACACTAACAATTCTCCACAATTACCACCACCACCACCACCGGCGCCGCCGCCAAGTCCATTACTGCCACTCACCACCACTACCATCACCACTTATCATTCATTACCAAAACAACTACCATTATCAGCACGAGCATCATCACCCAAAGCCATCACTATTGCACAGACTCCTCACTTTCACCATCATCATCACTTTTTCAACTGTTACTCATCATCATTACCAATGGAAAAAAAAAAAATACTATCACTTGAATTCGAACCGATCACTAGCAGCACCACCACCATCGCTACTACCACTATTACTACCATCACTACCTATACCAATACCTCCACAGAAACACCATCTCTCCTCTCCCCCTCCCCCCACCACCACCAACAACAAGACCACAAAACACCAACAAACTCTACCTCCTACCTTGCCTTGCCCTTACCACCACCACCCTCACCACCACCACCACCACCACTACAGGCCTCCCAAACCCCATCGCTGCTAATGGACTGATGGAGCCTCTCTTCTTCATCACATTACCTCGCTGCTAACTGAGTAATACTCCGCCTCCAACTTCCACTACTGTTTGCGTTCCAGCAGAAGGCTCCCCAGAAAATAATGTGGGCAGGTGTCGTCTCTCTTCTTCCTCCTCTTTACTTCATCTAACTAGCATCCTCTGTCCTCCCCGTCCCCTTCCTCCTTCTCCTCCTCCTCCTCTTCTTCTCCTCTGTCCTCCTCCTCTTCCTCCTCCTCCTCCTCCTCCTCCTCATTTTTCTATATTCTTCACGTGTATCCATTATGTTTTTCTCTATTTTTACACTTTTTTTAGGAACAGAGAGAAAGATAAATTTTTTGTTGTTTTTTGGGGGGTTTAATTTTTGTCTTTTAAAGTGATGCGGTTTTGTCTTTTCCGTTTATTTTTTCAATGAGGTTTTCCGTTATTTTTGGTTCGCTAAAACTTTATATATATTTTTCTGATATTTTTTTTGACACTTCTTTTCGGTTTTGGTTTCTAGTTTAACTTTTTTCTGTTATTTATTTACCAGCAGTTGAGGCACATTTTCTTTATTTCTGCGCTTTTGTTAATTAAAAGAAATTAAGAGCATTTACACACACAGACACACACACACACACACACACACACACACACACACACACACACACACACACACACACACACACACACACACACACGCGCGAGCGCACCTCATATCAGAGAAATATTATTAGTAGTA
This sequence comes from Scylla paramamosain, assembly GCF_035594125.1. NCBI lineage: Eukaryota > Metazoa > Arthropoda > Malacostraca > Decapoda > Portunidae > Scylla > Scylla paramamosain. Next base: position 14,679,413 of record NC_087160.1, read on the forward strand.
TTTATAAACCGATGCATTTTCTTCTTTTTTTTTTCCTGTCTTTGTGTCTACCTGTCCATTTCAATAAACATCTGCCATTGTCATTGCCTGTGTGTTTGTTTATGTGTCAGTTTGTCTGTTGATCTGCCTGTCTATCGGTCTCTCTCTCTCTCTCTCTCTCTCTCTCTCTCTCTCTCTCTCTCTCTCTCTCTCTCTCTCTCTCTCTCTGGATGTTCTATATGCATGTGAGAAGTGGTTAAGTGCTAATACACCTAATGAACAAATTGTTATTCCTAACTACAATGGTTTTCGGTGTGATAGCAGACGAGGGGCGAGACACGTGTATTTACGTTAATAAGCGATTAAACAGTAATGTTATAAAATTTCCCTTGTATCCAGGAAATGAAAAAATGTATCTAAGTGTACAATGCCATAAGCTACCTGCTATCATTACTGGCCGTGTATACAGACACATCAAGGCAAAATGCTGATTCGTATGGGTACCTACAAGATGTGTTTAGACAACGTTGTGTCAGAAAGAAATCTTTTTATGTCTTAGGTGATTTTAATAATGACTTACTCTCTAAAGGGGATAAATTATGTGTTATTATTAAAAAATAACAAACTTGTACAATTTATTGAGGTCCCTGAAGCAGTTACTCCCACATCTTCCACATTACTTGACCTGGTTGTTACGAGTAACTCCAGTTCAATTCCAGAAAAGTCTGTTACTCCACAAATATTATCTGATTATGATATGATCAGTAGCAAATTAAATATTATTGAGCCTAAGAAGCTCCCAGTGATTAAAACTTTTCGTCACCTGGCAAATCATAGTAAAAACACATTGTGTGAATTACTAATTACAGAATATAAAGTTTTAAAACAATTTTAGAGACAAACGATGTTAACGCGCAAGTTGATATTTTCAATGATTTTATAAAAAGTTTAGACATATATGCTCCTATGGTCACCAAAGAGATTAGAAGACCTTTCCCACAATGGCTCAATGAAAAATTAAAGAAGCTATGGGAAAGTTGGATACCGTAAGGAACAAACTTAAAATCGACAGATCTAACATTATCCTTGAACAATATAAATATGAAAAAAATCGAGTTAGGTCCTTAATATAGTCCATAAAAAAAAGAATTATTACATGAATAAGTTAAACAATTGTAAGAATAATTCTTCTGCAACATGGTACATCATTAAAGAATTAGTTTCTAGTCAGAGTAGATGTTTAGATATATTTGAATATGATAACCCAAAAGAAAAAGATGAAGAATTTAATGCTTTTTTTTTCAAATGTTGGTAAAAATACTTATGAATCAACCCAACAGGCTCTTAAGAATAATGACTTACTTCGAAATAATGTTTTTCCTTTAAGATGTGATAGCGGGAATGTGGAGTTCAGGCCTCAGCCGATGGAAGTTGACTCAGTAATTCTCACAATTAAAAGCCTCAGTGACAGACGTGCATTTGTCTCTGACGGCATTCCGCTTCATTATATTAAGGACTGACTTTGTTTTATTCTTTTCTATCTGACTTGTATTATTAATACATTATTTGTTACTGGAGTGTTTCCTAAAAAAAATGGAAGCACGCCACTGTCATTCTAATTTCTATAAATGGAGACAAAGAAAATATAAACAATTTTAGACACCTGTCGTGTCTAAAATTGCTGAAAAATTGTCTTAAAACTACTGTTAACATTCCTTTTCTCAAAATAATTACTTTTCCAATTCTCAGCATTGTTTTTAGAGCTAAGCTATCGATTTGATCTGCTCTTCAAGTTATAACAGATGCCATATATAGTAACATGGACAATAAAAGGTATCTTTACTGTCTTTATCTTTGTGATTCATCCAAACCATCTGACACTATATGCCACAATATTCTGATGAGGAAATGTGCACAACTTAACATTGATTCTTATTGGTTAAATAGTTACACTGCTAACAGAACTCAATCTGCAAAAATCAATAAGACCATTTCCAGTAAAGCAAAAGTAAATTTTGGGGTCCCTCAGTGCTCAATGTTGGGGCCAATTATATTTACTATATATATATATATATATATATATATATATATATATATATATATATATATATATATATATATATATATATATATATATATATATATATGACATGGCAAATTACCAATCAGAATGTACTGTCATTAGAAATGCAAATGACACACAACTCCTCCACCACATTTTTCTATCAAACTTGTCAGACCTGGTTGATGAAACTGAATCTACACTGTCCAAAGCCAAAGCATATTTCCTCAGGAATGGTTTAATGGTTAATCCACGCAAAACACAATGTATTTTTATTGGCAATATGTCCCTTTGCTCACGCATGTCAGATGATATAGTAATAAGGTTTGACGGCACCCGCATCAATCCAAGTACACATGTAAAGAATTTGTGCTTATACATGGACCGGTTCATGAATTTTGACATCCATATAAATTAACTAGATAAAAAAGTCATAGGCATGCTAACATACGCCAATCGCCTTAATCAATACTTCATCATAGCAACAAGAAAAATCATTATTCACACATTACTACTGAGCCACATTAATTGCTGTCTGCTAATTTGGGAATGCATCAACACCACCTTAATAAATAAAGTACAAAAACTTCCAAATTTTGCTGCCAAAGTTGCTATAGGAGGTTTGAAGAAATATGATCACGTTACTTCTGTGTTAGGAAATTGAAATGGCTGAAAATCAAACAAAAACATATTTTCGATGTCAGCATATCTATATTTAGATTTATGTATGGTATTTACCCAGCGTGGTTGGACCATTTCTCAATGGTTTGTGACGTAGCCCAGAGTGCCACCAGACAACAAAATAATCTGGTTGTTCCATACACAAGGACTAATGTTGGTGGCAAGGCTTTTATGGCCATAGGTCCAAAAGTATGGAACTGTTTACCACAAGAAATCAAGAACACCCCCTTAATTTCTGGTTTTAAATGTCAATATTTATAATTATATTTTAAATGCCTTAAATTACTCTGCTTTATAATGCATCCTCTTGTTCCACTCTTGGGAGTGGTATAAATTGATAATGTATATGAAAGATAAAGATAATTGATATGAGTAAGTTCTTGAGTGAGTGAATGAGTGAGTGAGTTTATGCGTAAATATAATGCCTTATTTAATGGTTGCAAATAATTTTATAAATGTTAACTCATTTTATATCTATATTTAACAATGTAACAAATGTGTGCTTATATGTATAATAACCACTACCAAGTGGAAATAAAGAATTTGAATCCGAATTTGAATTTGAACCCTCCCCCCTCTCTCTCTCTCTCTCTCTCTCTCTCTCTCTCTCTCTCTCTCTCTCTCTCTCTCTCTCTCTCTCTCTCTCTCTCTCATTCTCAAGTAATTAACAATAAAATGTACCGTAATCTTCATATCTTTGCATTATATTTTCACTTATCACGCTGCATTTTAACCTTTTTACTTGAGCCATTCCAGTGCAATCTTAAATGTTCAGTCTAACAAAACATAGTTACGCTGAAATAGGAATTAAGTTGAGAGAGAGAGAGAGAGAGAGAGAGAGAGAGAGAGAGAGAGAGAGAGAGAGAGAGAGAGAGAGAGAGAGAGAGAGAGAGAGAGAGAGAGAGAGAGAGAGAGAGAAGGAAATACAGTCATCTTTTCTTCTCTTTCTTTCGTAAGGTAAAATATGTTAGTGCATTTTAGCCAAACAAATTCATTCCGCACCATTGTTGTCGACTGTCACGGAAGAGACACGTTTCCTCCTCCTGGTTTTATATTTCCCGCAAGCAGTTTCATTTTCCTCTTCTCACCCATCTCCTCTGTTCTCCATTCTCCTGCTCCCCTTGTTACCCTTCGTATATATATATATATATATATATATATATATATATATATATATATATATATATATATATATATATATATATATATATATATATATATATATATATATATATATATATATATATATATATATATATATATATATATATATATATATATATATATATATATATATATATATATATATATATATATTTTATTTTATTTATTTATTTTTTTTTTCATTGTCGTCTTTTCCACCTTCGCCTCAAATGAAACTTCCTTTTCCTTTTTTCTCGCCATTTTTTTTCTTTCCCTCCTCCTCCTCCACCTCCTCTTTTCCTCTTCTTTCTTATCCTCTTCATCCTCTTATTCTACTATACGCAGTTCCACTTTCTTTTTTGTATTTTCTCTTCTTCCCGTTCACCTCTGCCTTTTGCTAATCCTTTTTCTTCTCATTTTCCTTATTTTTCTTTTTTTTTTCTTCACGTTATTTTTTTATGCAGGTTTATTTCTTCTTCTTCTTCTTCTTCTTCTTCTTCTTCTTCTTCTTCTTCTTCTTCTTCTCTCTCTCTCTCTCTCTCTCTCTCTCTCTCTCTCTCTCTCTCTCTCTCTCTCTCTCTCTCTCTCTCTCTCTCTCTCATCTTCTTTTGCTGCTCCTCTGCATCTATCCATATCCTCCACCTCCTGCTTCTCTTCCTCCTCCTCTTTCACCTCCTCCTCCTCCTCCTCCTCCTCCTCCTCCTCCTCCTCCTCCTCCTCCTCCTCCTCCTCTACCACCTTTTCTTTTTTCTTCTCCCCATTTTTTTTTATTTTCTCCTCATTTTTTTTTTCTTTTTCTTTCCACACACGAGTCAACACTTTAGATACTTCGTCTTCTTCATGTTTTTCCCCTTCCTGTTTGCCTGAGTTCTTGGACACAAATTTTCCTCTGCTGTCTCAGTTCCTCTCTTACATTTCTGTTATAGTTTTATTTTTTTTTCTCTCTCTCTTTATCCATCTTTCTTTTTTTTCGTATCAAAAATTAATTCCTAGTTTGTCTTTTATATCCCATGTGTCTTTGGCGTGGCATTGTTTTTTTTTTCATTTTGTTGTCGCTTTCATTCTCTCTCTCTCTCTCTCTCTCTCTCTCTCTCTCTCTCTCTCTCTCTCTCTCTCTCTCTCTCTCTCTCTCTCTCTCTCTCTCTCTCTCACACACACACACACACACACACACACACACACACACACACACACACACACACACACACACACACGCGCGCGCGCGCGCGCGCGCTCATGTGTGTGTGTGTATATGTAAGCGCGTAAGCCCGTGTGTGGCGAACACAAGAAAAATTACACAAACTCCTCTCGTTACAAGATCATTTGTTACTTAAGTACCCCTCCTCCTCCGTCACCTCCTCCTCCTCCTCCTCCTCTCCTCCACCTCCTCCTCTTCCTCCTTCTCCTCCTCCTCCTCCTCCTCCCCTTCCTCCTCCTTTTCCTCCTCCTCCTCCTCCTCCTCCTCCTCCTCTTCTTCTTTTTCTTCTTCTTCTTTTTATTATTATTATTATTATTATTATTATTATTATTATTATTATTATTATTATTATTATTATTATTCTCTTTGTTTTTTGCTCTTCTTATTCATCATATTACTTCCCGTCGTCTTTCTGCTCCTCCTCCTCCTCTTTTGTTTCTCATTTTTCCCTTTCACACTATTCTGTTTCCTCATCTTCTTTCCTTCCCTTCTTCACTTCCTTCTTTTCTGACTTTTTTCTTCCATTTTTCCTTTTTTTCTTTTTTCTTTTTTGCTAGAAAGAGGCTCTTCTTCCAAATGCATATATCTTAGAGGTGGAAGAGGAGGCGAGGGAAAAGGAGAAATAGGAGAAGTAAATATGATGAAAAAATTTAAAAAAGCAAATATAATAGACTATTAAGTATCAGATGAATTGTAATAAATACTTTAGTATATTTTTTGTATCGTACTTAAGCAAGGATCGCGGAATCTGAAACAAACCAAAACAAGACGTGAACAGAGCAAGTAAGAAAACACATTAAATTCCTTGTAATGATTGTCAACGTGGGAATACTGTACTTCGTATGGACACAAAAAAAAATGTACTATTACTACTACTACTATTCCTATTACTTCTACTTCTACTACTCCTACTCCTACGTACTGCTACTACTACTACTACTACTACTGTTACTACTACTACTATTACTACTATTACTACTACTACTACTACTACTGCTACTACTGCTACTACTACTACTACTACTACTACTACTACTAATAATAATAATAATAATAATAATAATATTATTATTATTATTATTATTATTATTATTATTATTATTATTATTATTATTATTATTGTTATTATTATTATCATTATTATTATTATTGTTATTACTAGGGTACTGTAATAGTGTGTAGAGGAAGGAGATTTGCTGTGTTGCAGGCTGTCTTCCTGAACTGGTAAGGTGATGTTTCCTACTCAATCTTTATGTAAGGAGTCTGAATTGATAGTGAGGAGAAAGAGATGGAGGAGGAGGAGGAGGAGGAGGAGGAGGAGGAGGAGGAGGAGGAGGAGGAGGAGGAGGAGGAGGAGGAGGAGGAGGAGGAGGAGGAGGAGGAGGAATACAAAGGAATACAAAGGAAAGCCAAACAGCAACAGACCTTTTGGTCCTTGCAAGGCTGTTTGGTAACTACTTCTAACTAGCTACAGGGAAGAGAGACAGGACAGCATTGCAGAAGGCTCCTCCCCACCCACCACTCCCTCCAGCTTGCGCTGGCATGGAAATAGTTGGGAAAAGTACCATGCAGTATGGAAAAACTGACATGGAAATTTTCATAGGAAAGGATGAAAGGAAGTTCTACTATTCACCCTACGGTGAACTCTATACGCCTATCTGAAAGTTAATACAAGTTATATTAAAACTGGTGTCTGTAAAATAAGAGTTTATAAGTTAATTTAGTATTTATTCGGACAAGAAGAGAGCTTGTTGGGGATTTGCTTTTTAAATATTTGTCTATTTTATTTTTGAATGATTCAATACTATTGCTGTTCACAATTTCTGCAGGAAGTTTATTCCTTATATTTACTATACGATTAAAGGAAAAATGTTTAGCCTCGAGGGATTTAAAACGTTTGGGTATAATCTTGAATCCATTATTTCTTGTTAGGTTAGATTGATTAATGGTAAAATATTTATGTGCATCAATGTTACTATATCCTTTGAAAATTTTGAACTCTTCAATTAGGTCTCCTCTTATCCTGCGCTTTGTTAAACTAAATAGGTTTAGTTCTTCCAGTCGTTCCACATACGGCTTATTGCGCAATCTTGGAATCATCTTTGTGACTGCGCTGTATCTTTTCTAGTTTTTCAATGTCTTTTTTGTAGTATGGTGACCAGAACTGCACACAGTATTCTAGATGAGGGCGCACCAGTGAGTTATATAAGGCAAGTATAACCTTTTCTGATTTAAATTCAAAGGTTCTTCCAATGAACCCTACTAATTTATTTGCCGTCTTTACTGTTTCTGTGCAGTGTTGACTCGGCTTTAGGTCGTTTGACACAACGACACCAAGATCTTTTTCTTTATCAGCACTTGACAGTGGCATGTTATTCATTACATATCTCGCCTGAACATTGTTGCTTCCGATATGTAGAATTTTGCACTTTTCTATATTGAATCTCATCTGCCATTTTTCTGCCCAGTTAGTTAGTTTATTGAGGTCACACTGCAGTTCCTGCCATTGTGACACAGACGTTACTCTACTTGTTATTTTGGTGTCGTCTGCATATTTACTTATTTTGCAGTTTAGCCTTCATCAATATCATTTATGTACATTATGAAGAGTACTGGTCCTAATACAGAGCCTTGAGGAACGCCGCTATTTACCTTATGCCACTCTGACTCTTTTTCCATTTATCACAACACGCTGCTTTCTGTCAGAGAGCCAGTCTCTCAGCCATTTCACGGTGTTTCCGGCAATGCCGTGAGCTTTTACTTTACTGATGAGTCTCTTATGGGGAACAGTGTCGAAAGCTTTCTGGAAATCAAGGTAGATAATATCAACAGCTTTTGTCTCGTCATACGAGTTAAATACTTCATAAAAGAAGTCTAGTAAGTTTGTTAAGCAGGAACGCTTGGTTCTGAAACCGTGTTGCGAATCCTTTATGATTTTGTTTTCTTCTAAATATTTTACAATTTTATCTCTGATTATTATTTCCATCAGCTTGCACACTACTGAAGTCAGACTGATCGGCCTGTAATTGGCTGGGAGAGATTTATTTACTTTTTTAAAGATTGGCGTGACATTTGCTAGTTTCCACTCGTGGGGAACTTTACCCGCGAGTAAAGTTTTATTGAATAAAATTGTAAGCGGTTTCACGAGCTCATTTCTTGCTTCTTTAAGAAGCCTGGGTGATATCTTGTCTGACCCGGGTGTTTTGTTTACGTTCATGCTCTTTGTGACTGAGAGGATTTCACTTTCTGTGATGGTGAAGTCTGGCAGCGCGGTGCCTCGTGACTGAGGCGTGGGGGTCGGCAGTCTGCCCTGAACATGTCAATCGTGAAGACTGGTGAAAAGTACTCGTTCAGGGTGTTCGCCATGTCTGTTTCGCTTACTATTTGTTTACCATTTTCTGTTATTAATGGACCAATCGTTGATGTTAAGACCATTTTTGCTTTTACATGACTGTAAAATTCTTTTGGGTTCGTTTTACATGAGTTCGTGATCTGAGCTTCGACAGATTTTTTGCTGCATTTGATCAGCTTTTTTTTGTTTTTCTACGTAATCTGTCGTGCTCTAGTTTATCATCATTATTTTGTGTTAGTATGTATTTGTGGTACGCATTTTTCTTAGCCAGAAGGCAGCATCTAATTTCATTATTCCACCATTTCGATTTGGTGTTTTTTACCTTCCGTCTGTTTCGTTGCGGTACACACAAAAACGTAGTTTCATTTAACTTTTTAGCAAACAAAATGTTGGAATGCCAACAACATCTGGTGTTCCCAGGCGGTCACCCATCCAAGTACTAACCAGACCCAACGTTGCTTAACTTCGCTGATCAGACGAGAAGGGGTGTATTCAACGTGGTGTGGTCGTTGGCCACACCAGGAGGAGGAAGAGGAGGAGGAGGAGGAGGAGGAGGAGGAGGAGGAGGAGGAGAAGGAGGAAGAATGAGAGGTGGAGACGGAGGAGAAGATTGAGAAGGAGGAGGAGAAAGCGTAGAATCAGGAAGAACATTTTAATATACTCCTTTTCATAGAGTCACATATTTAGAACCCTGTTTGTTGTTATTTTTAGAGAGAGAGAGAGAGAGAGAGAGAGAGAGAGAGAGAGAGAGAGAGAGAGAGAGAGAGAGAGAGAGAGAGAGAGAGAGAGAGATTATATATATATATATATATATATATATATATATATATATATATATATATATATATATATATATATATATATATATATATATATATATATATATATATATATATATATATATATATATATATATCAGTCGGGTAAACTATTTTTAGCTCCACCTGCCAATATCGTGAATTGCCTTCCAATCTATTAAAGTATATCTCTGACAACTATACTAAAAATTCTGTCAGAATTTCTTTTTTTTTTCATCTAATATATCACGTGCATTCTATATTAACCACAATGGCTTCTCTAAAACGTTAAAATGGGTTTGGTACAAGTTTAGAGTATGACAGCGAAAAACACATTTCACAGCATAGGAGTGATCGAGCTCAAATCTTTAAGCGACTCTTAGTTTATTTTCTGTCCGTATATTACTCATAGCTTATTATTAAAGTCACATAACCTTCTTCTAAAACGAATTATTCTTTAATCAGAACTGCTTTTAGCGAATACAAAGATTATTATTTCAGTTCTCAATTTCTTTTTTTTCCGCATGATGGTGCATAATCATTGTTAAACTTACAGTAAAATCATACAGGAAAGACGCCCTTGAAAACCAGAATAGCTTCCATTAGTGTATGCTAAATGCTACCGAGATAAGACGTCAAAACAAAAAAAGTATAGGACCATAACAACATAAGGCGGCGTTTTGTTTTGTTTTGTTTCGTATTTTTTATTATTTTTTACGACTAAGGTTTTTTTTTTCCAAATGTCACTTTTCATCATAAAAATTATCAAGAGTTTTGTTTTATAATTTTCTAGTAAGACATACTAAGAAATATTCTACGTATAATTCTGGCACATAATGGCACAATTTCTTTCAGTTTCTCCACCAAATTTCTGAGTATTTTCTGTGTCGCATCACTCTTTCCCATCAGGCAAAGCTTCCCTTACACCTCCCCTCCGTCCCTCACTATTGTATCTATCTTCTCTATTGTCGCCTCTTTTCCTACAAACCTTTTCATCCAAATATATTCCCCTCTAAAACCTGTCCCATATTCCCCCTCCTTCTCTCTTTATCTTCTTCCTTTGTGCCGCTTTCTTTCCCTCCTTCTCGTGTCTATATCTCCCCTCTCTCTCTTCCAATCTCACTTCCTTCCCTCTTCCTCTCTCTCTCTCTCTCCCTTCCCTTTTCCTCTTTCTCTCTTTGCTCCATAGGATGGCAAGAGGGAAGAGAGAGAGAGAGAGAGAGAGAGAGAGAGAGAGAGAGAGAGAGAGAGAGAGAGAGAGAGAGAGAGAGAGAGAGAGAGAGAGAGAGAGAGAGAGAATTTTTTACTTTACTTTGGTTTTTATTTTATTTTATCTTCTCTTTTGCCCAAAAAGCCTTGCTTAAGAAGGGCTGTTTGTCCTATGCCATTAATTTTATGTAATATAATTATGTATCTAAGACAAACATAATAAAGTGTTTCAAGTGTTTCAAGAGAGAGAGAGAGAGAGAGAGAGAGAGAGAGAGAGAGAGAGAGAGAGAGAGAGAGAGAGAGAGAGAGAGAGAGAGAGAGAGAATGTGCGAATTAAGGTGGGTTGAATAAGAAATGTAAGTAATGACAAGAAACGAGAAAGAAGAGGGGGAATATGAGGAAGAGGAAGAAGAGGAGAAAGAGGCGGTGGAGGAGGTGGAGGAGAAAGAGAAGGAAATATTGTAATGCTGAGGGGAAATAAAAATGAAGAAATTATTTTTTGAGCGCCAGAGAGAGAGAGAGAGAGAGAGAGAGAGAGAGAGAGAGAGAGAGAGAGAGAGAGAGAGAGAGAGAGAGAGAGAGAGAGAGACTAAACGGATATATATATACGAGGTGTGTCATTAAAGTTCCAGGACTGGTGTCCTAAAAGATGAATTTCAAACCCAAGCCACAAACCACCATATTTCCCCTTCAAAGTAATCCTTCTGGAGTATACAACTGCGCTCCCAACCCTCTACAGTCACTAATCTTTTTCTTACGTGCTTTTAAAATCATGTCCTCTGTTGCAGGTCGTTTAACAATGAGCGCTGAACAGCGAACAAACTTGAAGTTTTTGGTGCAGTTGGGGAAAACGCCGTCAGAAGCACTGGGTATGCTGCAAAAAGTGTACGGGGATGAGACAATGTCACGCTCACGTGTTTTTGAGTGGTGCAAGAGGTTCAAAGAGGGCCGGGAGGACGTGGAAGATGACCCCAGGAGTGGAAGACCCTCAACGAGCAGGAATGAGGCCAATGTTGAGCGTGTCAAGCAGATGGTGCGTGACGATCGTCGGTTGACTGTTCGAAAGATCGCAGATGAGCTTGGCATGAACCACAACAGCGTGTGGAAGATTATCACTGAAGATCTGGGCATGCGGAAAGTCTGTGCGAAGATGGTGCCGAGACTCCTGAACGATGACCAGAAGGGACGACGCATGCAGGTGTGTCAGGACATCCTCGAGCGTCTGGAAACTGAACCAGACTTGCTCAGGAGAGTCATCACCGGCGATGAGTCCTGGGTATTTGAGTACGACCCGGAGACCAAACGCCAGAGCCTTCAATGGAAGAGTCCGGCGTCGCCACGGCCGAAGAAAGCAAGGCAGTCCAGGTCCAGCTTCAAGGTCATGTTGATCGCTTTCTTCGATGTGAGGGGCATCGTCCACTGCGAGTTCTTGCCACAGGGCCAGACAGTCAACCAACATGTGTACAAAGAAGTACTGCGGCGTCTGCTTCGTGCAGTGCGCGAGAAGAGGCGGGAGTTGTGGCAGGGCAACTCGTGGCTGCTTCACCACGACAATGCGCCTGCTCACAATGCCCTGAGCATCAGAGAGTTCTTGGCCAAGAAGAACATCGCCGTGCTGGAGCAACCGCCCTACTCACCTGACCTCGCTCCGTGCGACTTCTTCCTCTTCCCCAAGCTCAAGGAGGTCATGAAGGGGACCCGTTTTGATGATGCGGACGACATCAAAAAGGCCGTGACGACGGAGCTGAGGAGCATCCCGCAAGAATCCTTCCAGCAGTGCATGCAAGCCTGGCAGAGAAGGATGGACAAGTGCATGCGGTGCCAGGGGGATTACTTCGAAGGAGATAACGTATAGTTTGTAGCCTGGATGTGAAATAAAACTCGTGTGGCACCAGTCCTGGAACTTTAATGACACACCTCGTATATATATATATATATATATATATATATATATATATATATATATATATATATATATATATATATATATATATATATATATATATATATATATATATATATATAGGCAGTAATAGACATAAACAGGTAAACTCACACACTAACAAACAGAAAGAAAACACACAAACAAAATTAGGGTCTAGTTTCTTTGTATCAGATAATGAAGTGTTCCCCTTGATTACAAAGCGATCGTCGACGAGGAAAACCATAAAATATTACAGCGCGGGAAAAAAAAAATGTTGGTACGGAAGAATTTATTTTTTTCACTTTCTACTTGAAACAATTTTCTGCGGAAGTGAGCAATTATTGACATCCGGTGCTTATGTGTAGGGTATGCTGGTAGTGGTGGTGGTGGTGGTGAAGGGAGGGTAGCTGTAGTAAGGGAGGTAGAGGTATTAACAGTATGTAGTACTAGTAGTAACTATTGTTGTTATTGTTGTTGTTGTCGTTGTTATTGTTTTTGTTGTCGTTGTTATTGTTGTTGCTGCTGTTTTGTTGTTGTTGCTTTTGCTGTTGTTGTAATTTTCAAGGTTGTTATGATTTATAATACTGACAATTACAATAACGGTAATAGTAGTAGTAGTAGTAGTAGTAGTAGTAGTAGTAGTAGTAGTAGTAGTAGTAGTAGTAGTAGTAGTAGTAGTAATAATAATAATAATAATAATAATAATAATGATAATAATAATAATAATAATAATAATAATAATAATAATTATTATTATTATTATTATTATTATTATATTAACTCATCATTACTACTACTACTACTACTACTACTACTACTACTACTAGTACTACTACTACTATTACTTTTCTTGTACTCGTACTTGGTCTTTTGATATCAAATACTGACTACATTCAATCGATGTTTAAAATCAACAGGGAAAGATTCACCTACAATTGCTCATCTTTGACATTTTTGCTCGACACAGAAAGATAATGAAGGTAAGTATTCTAGGCTTCTCTTCTTCACACTACTTATATGATGGACACACACACACACACACACACACACACACACACACACACACACACACACTCTAGCTGCACCCTCATGTCACTGGCTGCACAAAGTGGTGGATGGGCCAATCTGCTTAAACCAAACTACACATGAGAAACTCCGACATCATTACTTGGTGGCTACTAAGGTAAAATGTAAGTACGGACATAATAAAATGTGATCCAGAGAAAGCGGGGAAATCATGAGGTAATTAAATGATTGAGGACTGCAAGCGAGATGCAAAATAATAAGCGAGGACTTGTGTAAAAGAGCAATTACGGGCGGAGCAGAATATGCAAGAAGAATGGAAGGTATTTCAGGAGGAAGTTACAGAATCAAAGGAAGTATTTGACCTGAGGACGTTCCTAGGGTAAGGAAAAAGAGGAAAAATTATAAGAATGGTGGAATGATGGTTGAATGAAGCATGGTAGATAGTGTAACTGGGGGAAGAGATGCATACAGAGATGAAGAATGAGGAGAAAGTTTTCTAGGTGAGTTGTACGGATGGTGGTGATGCTGATGGCAGTGGTGGTAAGGAGGGGGAGGTTGTGGTGGTAGTAGTAACAGCAGAAGCAATAATAATAATAATGATAATAATAATAATAATGATAATAATAATAATAATAATAATAATAATAATAATAATAATAATAATAATAATAATAATAACAATAATAATAATAATAATAATAATAATAATAATAATAATGATAATGATGGTAATAATAATAATAATAATAATAATAATAATAATAATAATAATAATAATAATAATAATAATAATAAAAATAATAATAATGATAATAATGATAATAATGATAACTATAACAATAACAATAATATTTATCATTATTATTATTGTTATTATTATTATTATTATTATTATTATTATTATTATTATTATCATTATAAAAATAATAATAATAGTAATAATAATAATAATAATAATAAATAATGATAATGACAACAACAACAACAACAATAATAATGATAATAATAATAATAATAATAATAATAATAATAATAATAATAATAATAATAATAATAATAATAATAGTAATAATAATAATTATAATAATAATAATAAAAATAATAAAACAGCACTCGAAATAATAACCTAGTAATGTGCGTGCCTGTGTGTGTGTGTGTGTGTGTGTGTGTGTGTGTGTGTGTGTGTGTGTGTGTGTGTGTGTGTGTGTGTGTGTGTGTGTGTGTGTGTGTGTGTGTGTGTCTTTATGTAGGAGGGACACCGGCCAAGGGCAACAAAAATCTAATAAAGAAAAAAGCCCACTGAGATGCCGGTCCCGAATAGGATCAGAAGTGGTGGTTAAAAATTGAAGGATAATTGTCTTGAAACCTTCCTCTTGAAGGAGTTCAAATCATAGGAAGGTGGAAATACAGAAGCAAGAAGCAAATTCCAGAGTTTACCAGAGGAGATGAATGCATTAGAGAGGTGGACAGAATAGGGGTGAGAGAAAGAAGAGTCTCGTGCAGCGAGGTCGGGGAAGGAGGGGAGACATGCAGTTAGCAAGATCAGAAGAGCAGTTAGCATGAAAATAGCGGTAAAAGATAGCAAGAGATGCAACATCGCGGCGATGAGAAAGAGGCTGAAGACAGTAAGTTAGAGGAGAGGGTTTGATGAGACGAAAAACTTTTGATTCCACCCTATCTAAAAGAGCGGTATGAGTGGAGCCCCCCCAGACATGTGAAGTATACTCCATACATGGACGAATAAGGCCACTGTACAGAAGTCACGAGGGGAGTTAGATCTTGAAAGATTTTGACACTTTCTATTAATGAAGGCGTTTTAGGCTAGTTGGAGAACAGACTTGGCATTGTTCCGGGAAGAAATGTAAATTCCATGAGATTCTGATGATGGACGGCTCAAGTACCTTTTGTGGGCTACCTCTCTATCATGTATAGCATGAGAACAGGCTGTGTTAAACCAAGGTTTGGAAGGTTTAGGTTGAGAAAAAGAGTGAGGGATGTACGCCTCCATGCCAGACACTATCACCTCTGTTATGCGCTCGGCACACAGAGACGGGTAGTCATTCCAAGGAAAATCAGCAAAATACTTCCTCAGGTGCCCCCCAACTAGCAGAGGCAAAACGCCAGAGGCACCTCCGCTTAGGGGGATCCTGAGGAGGGATTGGAGCGATAGGACAAGATACAGATATGCGATTGTGATCGGAGGACCCCAACGGAGAAGAGAGGGTGACATCATAAGCAGAAGGATTAGAGGTTAGGAAAAGGTCAAGAATGTTGGCCGTATCTCAAAGACGGTCAGGAATACGAGTACGGTGTTGCACCAATTGCTCTAGGTCAAGGAGAATAGCAAAGTTGAAGGCTAGTTCACTAGGATGGCCAGTGAAGGGAGAGGAAAGACAAAGCTGGTGGTGAACATTAAAGTCTACAAGAATGGAGATCTCCGCAAAAGGGAAGAGAGAATGTGCTCCACTTTGGAAGTCAATTAGTTAAAGAATTTCTTGTAGTCAGAGGAATTAGGTGAGAGGTATACATCACAGATAAATTTAGTTTGAGAGTGACTCTGTAGTCGTAGCCAGATGGTGGAAAACTCAGAAGATTCAAGAGCGTGGGCACTAGAGCAGGTTAAGTCTTGCGCACATAAACGCAACATCCAGATTTGGACTGAAAATGAGGATAGAGAAAGTAGGAGGGAACAGAAAAGGGCCAACTGTCAGTTGCCTCAGACACCTGTGTTTCAGTGAGGTAAAGAAAATGAGGTTTATTAGAAGAGAGGTGATGTTCTACAGATTGAAAATTACATCTAATATCGCGAATGTTGCAGAAACTAATGAAGAAAAAGTTGAGGGGAGGTATCAAGACACTTAGGGTCGATACCAGAAGAGCAGTGCGACCTAGTGACATTTGTGGTTCCCTCTCCAGATGGTGACTCCGAAGCTGGTGTAGAAGTCGTCATGATTTTTTTAATTTTGAGTGAAGGATGTGTGTGTAATTAGGTGTTTGTAGATTTGTGTGAAGGAAGAGAGTTGTCTTTAGAGGGCAGGCTGTGACTGCTCCCTTGTGTTGTGAGACAAAAAAGAGAAACGTTCAGTGAGGTCACAGCTGGGTTTAATGATAAGTTTACAGAACCCCCTGATCCAGTGTTTTACACCTCAATGGGAGTAATTATCGTTTTGGCAGGTGCCTACTCCTCCTCCTTGTGTGTGTGTGTGTGTGTGTGTGTGTGTGTGTGTGTGTGTGTGTGTGTGTGTGTGTGTGTGTGTGTGTGTGTGTGTGTGTGTGTGTGTGTGTGTGTGTGTGTGTGTGCTTGTGTGTGTGTGTTGATGTGCATTATGAGGGATACGTATCTGTTAATGCACGTGTGGCTGAGTGTGTGGGAATATGACTCTGTACGTGTGTGTATAAGGTGCGTGTGTGTGTGTGTGTGTGTGTGTGTGTGTGTGTGTGTGTGTGTGTGTGTGTGTGTGTGTGTGTGTGTGTGTGTGTGTGTGTGTGTGTAAGAGTAAACGCATCTAGTTAATTGCGTGCAATTTAATGAACACGAGTGAACGGCGCGTAATGAAATTTTCGCTCGCATGATTCATTACTTTGCAAAATTACACCTTCGCGTTGATGAAAAAACTTTATATATTCACTTACATCGTGCGCTCTCTCTCTCTCTCTCTCTCTCTCTCTCTCTCTCTCTCTCTCTCTCTCTCTCTCTCTCTCTCTCTCTCTCTCTCTCTCTCTCTCTCTCTCTCTCTCTCTCTCTCTCTCTCTCTCTCTCTCTCTCTCTCTCCGTGTCAAATTTTAATGCCTTACATAGGAAACATATTTTGACAAAACATAAATATGAGCCAGTAAATAAAGGGGGAAAGAAAATACGAGAGAGAGAGAGAGAGAGAGAGAGAGAGAGAGAGAGAGAGAGAGAGAGAGAGAGAGAGAGAGAGAGAGAGAGAGAGAGAGAGAGAGTCAGTAGTTTCTACTTTCTCCCAGACATTAAACCTTCGTATGCCTGAGAAACAAATGAAAAGTTGTGGAACCAAAGTTACAAGGGAAAGAGAAGATTTAACTCTGAAACTACATTTAATTCAGAGGAAAGTGTGCGTGCATGTGTATCCCTTGTTTTCCCTTTAACACCTGCTTGTGTTGCTGCCACTACTATTACTACTGCTGCTACTACTACTACTACTACTACTACTACTACTACTACTACTACTACTACTACTACTATTGCTACCGTTAAGTAACCTGTCTTTCTTCCTGTTCTTTCTCATTCATTAAGCCTCAGGTAATGTCTGTCTGTTACAAGAAAGAGGAAGAATAAGAGGTTTAGTTTTAAATCAAAGGTACTCATTTCCTATCCCAGTCAATCTCGTGTTAACTTAAAGAAAGTAAAAAGTCACTCTAATCTGGTATTCTGTAAAAGAAGTCAATCTTCATGAGACATTGGCGGGTGAAAACTGCTCGTGGATGGAAGATTGCTCAGAGGAAGAGGAAGAGGAGAAGAATAAGAACAAGAACAAGAAGAACAAGAAGAGCAAGAAGAAGATCAAGAAGAACAAGAACAAGAACAAGAACAAAAAGAAGAAGAAAGAAAGAAAACAAACAACAACAACAACAACAACAACAACAACAACAACAACAACAACAACAACGTATGAATAATAATGAGAATTGGAATTAGAGATAGATGAAAAAAAGAGAAAGGAGAATCAAAATATCATCCCCTTAGAGGAGTGGAGTAAAAGCGATCACTACTTAAACGAATGGAACGATGGACAAAAAAAAAATATTGCTCATCCTTCGTCAGACTCAAGGATCAATACTTTTTTTTGTATGCAAGCAACTTAGACCTTTAATTCACTCCCTGCATCCCTCTTCACTATTCTATCCATCATCATCATTAGGAGTCATTTTAATCCGACTAAACACAAATTATCACACCTAGCAGCTTGGCGTTTATGAAAATAGTGAGCTTCGAGAATTTGTATGCAGTGTGTCTCTTTGATCTTGATGTGAAATCGTTAGGAGGCGCCGTTAGGTTACGTGACGTTGCCGTGCGCTTGATGCTGCAACTGATGGCGGCGTGTGTGCGTTCATCAGGGACAAACGTGTGTAGCTGAGCGGTCTGCCTCGTGTCTTTTTCCCTCAGGGGTGAAAGAAAGGAAACACCAAAGCGCAGACATCCCGGGAAATGGGAAATGCTGAGTGATAATGATGGTGGGATTTGAAGGCAAACTCACTGCATTCCGGTCTGTTTCCTTTTTGGTGTTCGTTTTGTTTTATTCGTTGGCTGGCTAACTGGCTGTGGGGTGTTACACGGACACGGATATGGCACACACAAACACAAACACAAACACACACACACACACACACACACACACACACACACACACACACACACACAGACACACACATGAACGGACAAACAAACAAACAAACAAACAACCAATCAAACATATGCAGTCAAAAGACGAGAAAGAAAAAATCACGCTATCTCCTTCCCCCCATCTCTCTCTCTCTCTCTCTCTCTCTCTCTCTCTCTCTCTCTCTCTCTCTCTCTCTCTCTCTCTCTCTCTCTCTCTCTCTCTCTCTCTCTTCCTCTTCCTCTTCCTCTTCCTCTTCCTCTTCCTCTTCCTCCTCCTCCTCCTCCTCCTCCTCCTCCTCCTCTTCCTCCTCCTCCTCTTGCTCCTTATTCTCTTCATTCTCCATCTTTTCCTCCTCCTCCTCCTCCTCCTCCTCCTCCTCCTCCTCCTCCTCCTCCTCCTCCTCCTCCTCCTCCTCCTCCCCCTCCTCCTCCTCTTTCTCCTCCTCCTCGTCTTACCCTTCGTGCTTTTGCTCTCCATACTATTTCTTTTATTATCCTTCTCTTTGCTTTCCTCTTCCCTTCTTTTCCTGTCTTCTTATTCTGTTCCTTATCCGTCAAAAAACTAAGTATCCCCTGCATTGAATTTACCAATAATATTGACTAAAGCAGAAAAAAAAACACTTGGTGAAAACAATAATCATAACCATTGAGTGCTATAAATATTCATGTGGTAATCCCCGTCAATAATATTAACGAGGGGAGCGTGGAAAAAAAAAGAAAAAAAAAAAAAATATATATATATATAAAAACAAAGCTTTTTCTGTTCCACACGGAAATTTGTTTTTCACTTTCAATGGCGTAACTTTTTTTTTTGGGGGGGGAGAAATGTTCGCGCTATTGTTTAGAAAGGTTGAATCGCGAAGCACCTTCAATTAAATGACAATTTTTTTCGGTAAATTTGGTGTCATCTCATGCATGATGATTTCTCCCTTTTCTTTAAGCTCCTCCTACTCTACAGATACTACTACTTTTATTATTAGAGTACAACTATAACACTACCTTCACTGTTACTACTACATTTGCTACTACTATTCTTACTACTACTACTGCTACTACTACTACCACTACTACACTACTACTACTACTACTACTACTACTACTACTACTACTACTACTACTATTAATAATAATAATGATAATAATAATAATAATAATAATAATGATAATAATGATAATAATACCACTAATAGTACCTATATTGGTAATGATGATAATAATAATAATAATAATAATAATAATAATAATAATAATAATAATAATAATAATAATAATAATAATAATAATAATAATAAAAATAATAATAATAATCAGCATCAGCATCATAATTATAAGTTATATTATCATTTTTATTGCTGTTATGTTTATTATTATCATTATTATTATTATTATTATTATTGTTATTATTATTATTATTATTATTATTATTATTATTATTATTATTATCATTATTATTACTATTATCATTGTTATTATTATTATTATTATTATTATTATTATTATTATTATTATTATTATTATTATTAATATTATTATTATTGTAATTATCTTTACCAGTAGTAGTAGTAGTAGTAGTAGTAGTAGTAGTAGTAGTAGTAGTAGTAGTAGTAGTAGTAGTAGTAGTAAGAATAGTAGTAATAAATAATTATTGCCTTAATATTGTAATCCCTACAATTATCATGATTATCATATCTATCATTATCACTAATATCACCATTATTGCCATTTAACGTGGTGTTGCTGATAGTGATCTTATCGCTTCTCCATTATTATTGCTTCGCGAAATCATTGTAACAATTAAATGAAAAATAAGTCACGGAGAGAGAAACGAAAGTCGCATTAAAATCATAGATTACTAAAGAAAAGAGAAAAGGGAAAGAAAAGCATGAATCACAGTTCAATTCCCTGCATCAGTAAGCAGCGCACTAAATAAATACGTAAATTCACAGAAAGCACAAGTTATATTTCTTTGTAGAAAACAGCAAACGTGGATTACATGGATTACACGTGTGGGTGAACTTAACGCACGAAACTCTAACATCAGAAACACAGTCAACATTAAGCGCTTGCTTGAATCCCGACCCGCGAGATGTGAGTATAAACACGTGTCCTATTTATGAATTTGTGTGTGTGTGTGTGTGTGTGTGTGTGTGTGTGTGTGTGTGTGTGTGTGTGTGTGTGTGTGTGTGTGTGTGTGTGTGTGTGTGTGTGTGTGTGTGTGTGTGTGTGTGTGTGTGGATGGAGGCAATCAAATCCGAAATCAGACCGACAGACAGACAGACAGACAGAAAAAGAAAACAGAAAAAGACAGACGTACTGATAAACAGAAAGACAGACTGACTGACAAACAGACTGGCATACACATAGTGAGACAGACGGATAATAGACAGAGTGAAATGGTTGCTTTTCTGGTGCAATGAAATACATACTGACACACACACACACACACACACACACACACACACACACACACACACACACACACACACACACACACACACAAGAATTAAGAAAACATCCTAAAGCTCAGCCAACTGTTGCGTTTTGCTTCGTTGTTTGTTTGTTTGTTTACAGTTTGTGTGTAAACAGTTTTGAAAAAATACGGCTAATATTTTTCTTTTTGTGCAAGGAGGAGAGAGAGAGAGAGAGAGAGAGAGAGAGAGAGAGAGAGAGAGAGAGAGAGAGAGAGAGAGAGAGAGAGAGAGAGAGAGAGAGAGAGAGAGAGAGAGAGAGAGAGAGAGAGAGAAGTAGATATTGAAAAGAAGACAAACGTAAAAGAAGGAAAAAAAAGAGGGTTATAAAAGGAAAGTAATGCAAAGAGAAAAATCAGATTAAAAGAAAGAGAGAAACATGAAAGGACAAAGAAACCACCAAACTAACATATAAATGAATACGCAAACCAATCACCAGACCAAGAGAAATAAAAACAAAAGCAAAATATTTGGAAAGAAAGCAAGAAACACCAAAAGGAAGAGATAGAAAAAGTTAACACGGCCAAAGAAAAAGGGAGAAAAAGTGCATTGTTTAAAGTGAAAAACAAAAAAACTGTTACAGATTAAAAATAAAAAAGACGAATGAAGAAGGAAGTAAATCTCATAAAATTTTAGACAGTGTGCTGGAGTGAAAGAAAATATGCTACACTAAGAGTTACGCGTTCCTCATCACACTTATGCTTTGATTATGTATGAGGAAAGTGTAGGAGCTTAACTAAAACAGGTGGATGTGGGAGACAAGGCACTTATATTTGGTTCTTCCTGTCTCATAAGAGAAGAACGATCGTCATGAACACAAGGAAATAAGGAAAACAGAAAAAAAAAATTACAGTAGAATGTCACTTAAAAAAAAAAAAATATGATAGAAAAAGGCACCAAAATAGAGGAAGTATCTTGATATCCCTCTTTAGAAACAGAGATAACAGAAACAGGGATGGAGTTTCGGAGCCTTACTTGAAGGTGTATTTGCAGAGCAGAGGCGATACACTACAACCTTTAATTGGCCGGAGGAGATCTGCACCTGAGGATAAAAAATAGCACCTGCCGCAAACTCGCATGAACTCCCGCTATCAATATTGCAAAACCACAGATGGAACATTCAAACGACGCACTCCAACATTCGAAGCGCTGACTCACACTCATGAAGTATTACGGCAGCCAACAAGGACAACTTTAATGCCTCAAATGAATAAATGAATCCCATCAGAAAATCAGATCACAGAAGAGAAGAGAGAGAGAGAGAGAGAGAGAGAGAGAGAGAGAGAGAGAGAGAGAGAGAGAGAGAGAGAGAGAGAGAGAGAGAGAGAGAGAGAGAATATATATCCAAGTATATGAATGAATGAATGATGGCCTTTAAAGTGAATCATTAATATTAAGATGTGCGTCAAATCCTCCAGTGCAATACTAATTCCTCCGCGTTGATCCTCAGTAAAGATTCAAGTGCCCCCTCCTGATCAGGTGTGTCAGTGCGCCTGGGAGAGGGATGATGAATGCTGGGAGAAACTGACAGACGGGAAGTAAAGGTAATAAGAGATAAGGAAAGGGAAGAAGGGAAAGTAATCGTAGGGAGAAAGAGAGAGGAGGGAATGGAAAATGAAGGGGGGAATGAAAGGGAGGATCGTTCGATAGATCAGTAAACGTGGCAGCAAAGGAGGAAAAAAAAAATGAAAAGCGAAAATTAAGAAAGGAAACATGTACATAAGGAAACGTAGAGAAATATTTGAAAAACTCAGTATGAAAAGAAAAAAATAAGGAAAAAGAAAAACGGAACGATTGGAAACCTCAGTAAACATGGTAAGAAAGAAGAAAAAATATAAGAAAAGAAGCGGGAACAAAAGGAAACAAAGGAATAACGAAAAAAGATTAGTATGGAAAGGAAAATTAAGGAAAGTGAAAGCCGGAATAAATAGTAGGAAAAGGCAAAAGCGAAAAAGAAGACAAAGAAAAGAAGCAAGAACAAAAAGAAACGAAAAGGAAAAGTTGAAAATCTCAATATGAAGAATGGAAATGAGAGGAAATAGTTGGAGAGCTCCATAAGTATGGTAAGAAAGGAGACAAAAAAATGAAAAGAAAAAGAAAAGAAGCTAGAACAAAAGAAAACGAAGAAAGGGTTAAAATACTTAGTATGCTAAGGAAAATTAGGGAAAATGAAAAAGGAAATAGTTGTACAGCTTAATATAGCAGAAAAGGAGATAAAAGGAGAAAAGAAGGTATAAAAAAGAAGCAGGAACATAAAGAAACACAGAGGAATAGCTGAAAAGCTCAGTGAGATAGGAAAGGAAAAAAGAAAAAAATGATGGAATAGAAAAATAAAAAAAAATAAAAAAAAATCAGAGGCTGTTAGTATTTATGAGACAGTTTGTGATAAGCTACAATATATAATCTAAAATGATAGACGTAGGATAGAAAATTACAACATATGATACTGAAAATAAGAAGAGAAAGAAGAAAATATAAGGAGGGATACTGAAAATTAGAAGAGAAAGAAGAAAATATAAGGAGGAAAAGGAAGACAAAATGAGGCAAATCAGGAATAAAGAGGAGGAAAGATGAAGGGGAAAAATGTGTGACATAGGAAGGAAGGATAGGGATGAAGAAAGAAGGGTAATGGAGAAAAAGCAGAAAGGAAAATGGACACAGTGTAATAAGTAGATGAAGCGATGAGAGAGAGAGAGAGAGAGAGAGAGAGAGAGAGAGAGAGAGAGAGAGAGAGAGAGAGAGAGAGAGAGAGAGAGAGAGAGAGAGAGAGAGTGGGGGGGGTTCGTCCCTTGTAACATAAATAAAAATATCACAGCTGTTTCTACTACTATTATGATTATTTGCTTTTATTCTTGTTTATCTTCCATCTGTTTATTTACCCTTCTCTCTCTCTCTCTCTCTCTCTCTCTCTCTCTCTCTCTCTCTCTCTCTCTCTCTCTCTCTCTCTCACCTCGCTGCTTCACATCATTCTTTATTCTGTTCATTTTGTTACATTCCTTCTTTTTTCAGTTCCTATTCCCCCTTGTATTTTCATTTCTTCTTTTCTATCTTTCTTCTCTTATTCTTTCTTTTGTGTATTCTTTTGTTCATTCTTTCTTTCTTTCTTCCGGTGTTAGTGTTTGTGTTGGGAGGAGAAATGCGATGAACGAGATGGAGGAGGAGAGGTAGAATGAACAGGGGGGAGAAGCAAAAAATAAAGAAAGGGAGAGGAAACTTTTTTAAATCGTAGGTAGAAATAGAGGAGAAGGGATGACGTGAGGCTGAGAGAGAGAGAGAGAGAGAGAGAGAGAGAGAGAGAGAGAGAGAGAGAGAGAGAGAGAGAGAGAGAGAGAGAGAGAGAGAGAGAGAGAGAGAGAGAGAGAAAGGATGAGGTCTTTGTGGCTAAAAAAAAAAATGAGGAAGAACAGAAAGAATAAGAGGTGAGGTGAAGGAAGGTGAGGATGGAAGGCGAGGAAAGGGGGGAAAAAGAAGATGGAAAAACGTCATTGTAGGTCTGGATTTTGCAGAGGGGCAGGATTTATGTGCAGTCTTGTCCTTGCTGACGCTGAGATGTTGATCTAAGCCCGAGACTCCTCCTCTTCCTTTCCTCCCATTCTTGCTCTCCTCTTCCTTCTCATACGGATATTGTTTGTTTCATTTGTGTTCTTCCTTCTCCTCCTGTTTTCAATTCTCTTATTGCTGCTTCTTCTGTTCATGTTTGTTCTTCTCCTCCTCTTCCTCCTCCTCCTCCTCCTCCTCCTCCTCCTTCTCTACCTCCTCCGTCTCCTCCTCCTCCTTATCCTAATCCTTTCTCTTTTTTTCCTCATCTATCTTTTTTTAATGTCCCTTATCCATTTCTTTCCCCTTCTAATTCTCCTCCTCATCTTCCTCCTTTTCTTGTTCGTTTTCTCCTTGTCCTCTTCTCCCCCTCCCCTTCTTCCTCCTCCTCCCCCTTCTCCTTCTCCTCCTCAATCAGAGTCTCGTCGCACAAAAACCTCACCCCATCAACCCTCATGACTCCTCCTCCCACCTTCCTGCCTTCACATTTTTTTCCTCCTACTCAACCTGAACGCCTTAATTTATGCCTTAAACACGTCCTTACTTCTCTCTCTCTTTCTTCCTCCTTTGGTCCTTTCCTCCTTTCCTCTTTTCCCTATCGTCCTTCTCCTACTACTACTCCCCTTTATCTTCTCTTTCCTCTTCTTCCTATTACTTTCGAAAAATTATAGAACCTCTCTTCCTCACCTCGTTCCTTCCTTTCTCTCTTCCTTCTTCCTTCCTCCCTTCTTTTTCCTCTTCTCTTCCTTTCTATTTTTCTCCTTTATTATCCTTTCTTTTCCAATCCTTACCTTTAACTGTTTTCTTCCTCCCTCTCCTCATCTTTTTTTCCTCCATCCCTCCATTTTCCTTCTTTCCTTCTTCCTTCCTCCCGCCTTTCTTCCCTCCTTCTCCCTTCTATTAGTACACATCCCTCCTTCTCTAATGCCTACTTAGTGCTATATATGATAAGCCATAAGATTATAACAGTAACCTTTCTTTTTCATTCTTCTTGCCTTCAAAGATACGCGGCATATGACTTTTCTACATTCCCGTTTACTACACACACACACACACACACACACACACACACACACACACACACACACACACACACACACACACACTCACACAGTTTGTATATTGACTACAAATAACATATAAAAAGCAATATATTATTTAATTTATATACATATCAATACCCATATGATACATAATTAAGAGCCTTTTACTCTAGAAAATAAAACCTTACACCCACACACATATTGCACAGTCGCCCTTCCTTCCCCTCCACTCCCACACACACACACACACACACACACACACACACACACACACACACACACACACACACAACAATAAACATTCGTCATTAAATGTATACTATAGGTCTCTTCTAAGCCACTTACATTCATACCTTCCACCCTTGCCATGACAATTCTTTAGGATGCAAAACTACCACAAGGTTGACGCATGTTGGCAAACACGCGAACAAAGACACGGGAGGAAAAGGGAATTACGTGTATATGAAAAAAGGGGGTCATACTAATAATGTGGAAATGAGTGTTAATGCTAAAATTGATGTTATTTCATCTTGGCTACAGCACTCCTTCCCTCCCTTCTTTCCTATTACTTCCTTGCCTCTATTCCTCCTTTTCCATCCTCCTTTTTAGCTTTTCCTCTTCCTTCCTCTCTTTTCATCTTTTTCCCACGGTCTTCTTTCTTTTCCATTACTTTACTTTCGTATTTTTACTTTTTTCCCGCTTTTCTCACACTCTTCTCTATTCCCTTTCCCGCATCTCCTCTCTTTATCTATCTTTTCCTCTTGTTGCCTTTCGTGTCTTTTTTTTCTTTCTCTTTATCTCTCCCGTGTACCTCCTTACTTCATTTTCTTTTTTCGTCATTGCCTTCTCTTTAATCTTATCTCTCTTCCTCCGTCTTTATACCTTTTCTAACTTATTCACCTTCTCTTTTTTCTTTCCTTTTCCTATCCCTCTTTTCGCCATCTTATCTCCTTGGCTTTCTTTTTACCTTCTTTTTTTTTATCTTCCTTTTATTTTTAATCCTTTACTAACATCTATCTCCCGTATTTTTGTCCTCCCTGTTCTCTTTCCTCTTTCTCCCTCATTCCTCCCTCCTTGAATTCCCTTTCTTCTTCGTTTTTCTTCTCTACCTTCTCTCTCATTTGTTCTTTCTTATTTCCCTTCCTTTTGTCTCATTTTCTCTTTCTTCTTCCCTTACCCTCCCTCTTTCCTTACTCCCCTTTCTTTTTGTCTCTTATTTTATCTTTCTTCTTTCCTTATTCTCCCCTCTCTCCTTACCTCCCTTTCTTTTGTCTCTTTCTTTCTTCCTTCATTGTTCCCTCTCTCCTTACTTCCTTTCCTTGTTTTTCTCTTTCTTCTTACGTTTTTCTCCCTCTCTCCTTACTCCCCTTTCTTTCGTCTCTCCTTTCTTTTTTTATGCTTCCTCCCTCCTTTACATCGTATCATTTTATCTCTACTTTCTTTCTATTTTTCCTCCTTTATCTTTCCTCCCTCCCTCACTCCCTCCTTACTTCCCTTCTATTTGCTTTTCCTTATTTTTTCATCCTTTCCCCTTTTTCCTTCCTCTCCTTACTTTCCTTCCTTTTGTCTCTTCCTTCTCTTTGTTCCACCTTTATTCTCCCTACCTACTTGTATCTCTTTTTTTTTGTGATTTTTTCTCCTTCATTCTCTGTTCCTCCTTACTTCCTCTCCTTCACCTCTTCTTTATATTTTTCCTTCTTCATCCTCCTTCTCTCCCCACCCCTTCCTTTTATTTTACTTTTTTCTTTTTCCTTCCTCGTTCCTCCTCCGTCACTCCTATTCCTTTTTCCCTCTCTATCCTCCCTCCGTCCCTCCTTACTTCCCTTCTAACACTTTCCCTCCACCTGCACCTCCACCTCCTTTCTCTCTCCCTTTCTCCCTCCCTCACCAGTTCAGCTTGCATGCAGTACACGCCGCTTGCTCGTAAATACCTGGTTATTAAGTCTCTCTTATATATCACCATGTTAAACTTAGCTCATATTAACCGAAGTTTGTGTGGCCGGGTGTGGGTGCTAGCTTTGCTCTCACGGCATGAAATAAAGCTCCCGGTTATTGCCTCTCTCTCTCTCTCTCTCTCTCTCTCTCTCTCTCTCTCTCTCTCTCTCTCTCTCTCCTCTCTCTCTCTCTCTCTCTCTCTCTCTCTCTTACCGCCTTTATCCCTCCCTTCCTCCCACCCTCCCTCCCTATAAAGTCCTCGCAGCTTTGCCACGCACAGTAAAAGTTTTCTCCATTCCAATACTACAGAAAACCAAACTCTGAGTGCGTTGGGGAAACCTGACGGGAAGACCAACACAAGCCTTATTTCTTTTTGTTGCAAGTGTGTGTGTGTGTGTGTGTGTGTGTGTGTGTGTGTGTGTGTGTGTGTGTGTGTGTGTGTGTGTGTGTGTGTGTGTGTGTGTGTGTGTGTGTGTGTGTGTGTTTGTGGGAAGTGCATCTTTTTTTTATACTTCTTGCTGACCACTACGTAAATACTTATGAAAAAAAAAAGTGATAATGAAATAGCAAGATATATTCTGCCTGGCTCTCTCTCTCTCTCTCCTCTCTCTCTCTCTCTCTCTCTCTCTCTCTCTCTCTCTCTCTCTCTCTCTCTCTCTCTCTCTCTCTAATGTAGGACAGAAGACCAGGTCGGTGAAAGGAAGCCACCGGGTGTGGTCTGATTGAGGAGGAGGAGGAGGAGGAGGAGGAGGGAAAAGGAAAGAAGAGGAAAAGAGGCGGAGTGGAACAGAAAGAAGAAGAGGAGAAATAGACGAATGAGAAGAGAAAGAGGAGTATAAACTATTGGAGGAGGAGAGGGAGCAGGAGTAAATGGTGGTAAAGAAAAGGAAGGAGGAAGAGCAGGGCAGAGGTGTCTATTAACCTCTGAAATATACAGTCGTTGTCTGGCGGAACGCGCGAGCATTGGTCTGAATTTGCAATGCCAGGAAACGGCTGAGCGATCGGCTGGAGGATGCGAAAGGGGAGGAGATAAATGGTGGTAGCGACCGGGGGATTTTAGCGTCAAAGAAAATTATGGTCAAATGAAAGAGGCACACATCAGCTTGTTTCTTCATGTCCAGGATACTTAAGGAAGTCAACCAGAAGGGGATAAGTTTAAGAAGAGGAGTAGATGATGTTTAGTGTCTCTTTTCTATCTCTGCATTAATGTGAGTAGTGTTTTTTCAGCTTATTTCTTTATGTTCGGAATGCGTAAGGAGGTTAACTATTAGGGGATACGGATAAAAGGAGTAGGAAATGTTTAGTGTATTTTCTACATTATCTCCATTAATCTATGCAGGGATAAAACACGAGGCTAGGTTCTTTTTTTTTCTCTCTTTTTTAGTGTATTTCGTCATGTTCAGAATTTTTAAAGCTGATTAGAAGATAATCATGATGAAAAAGAAAATGGAATTTATAGTGTTCTTTTTTTTTTTTTTTCTAGCTCTGCATTATTTTAAGAAATCACTAAACTCGAGTATAAGGTTTTCTGTGTTTTCAGCTTCATTCTCCATATTCAGGATGCTTAAGAAAGTTGACTAGTAAGGAATAAAGATAATAAAAGGAATATAAATCATAGTGTCTCTCTTCTACTTCTGCATTAGATTACGTAGTGATAAATCACGAAGCTAAAATTTTCTGGCTTTCTTGCGTACTTTTGCCTGGTTAGTGTTGATTTCATTAAGAGAATGTTTGGACGCAAAATTAAAAAGGCAAGGAAAAAAAAGAGAAAAGTGATTCGCGGTAATGCCTGGAAGAGAATACGTGAAGAAAGTTTGGTCGTTAAAATCAAACAAGTAAAGAAGCGAAATTGCTTGAAGGGCTGAAAAATTATGCCAGAAAAGTTACACGAGGGAAGTGCCGAAAGTTGAAATAAAAAAAAGAAACAGTATAATAGAAAAAGTTGGTAGAGAAGAAATAGGATGCCTTTGAGGGAGAGGAAAAATGGAACAGTAACCGTGTTTTTTCTCTTTTCATTTTTCTTTTGTTTAAATGAAAGGAAAGATGCATTCATTACCATCGCAAAAAAAAAAGAAAAAAAAAAAAAAAAAATATATATATATATATATATATATATATATATATATATATATATATATATATATATATATATATATATATAGATAGATAGATAGATAGATAGATAGATAGATAGATAGATAGATTGATAGATAAACATTATAAAAATAAGGCAAAATGGAAAAATACATTAATTAGGACATAAAATATATCAAATACCCCTTCCACCTTCTGAAACAGAAAGAAAAAAAAATCTGACAAAACAAGTAAACTCAGATCTTTACACATGAGCCACAAACACAAGAATAAACACACACACACACACACACACACACACACACACACACACACACACACACACACACACACACACACACACACACACACACACACACACACACACACACATCAAAAGTACACCAACAGACTTTTTTTTTCTTTTCCTTTTTTTTTCTTTAGTTGTCCTTGCAAGTCTTCCTTTGATAGAAATCCAACGAGGCAAACGTCACATAACTTTTTGTCTCCTATTGCTTCCCCACAAGCTTAATGGAATGCTTTAGATAAAGTTTTAAGTATAATTTCAAAAACCGCAATCAAGGAGTTCAAATCTTTCACTGTCTGCAGTTTTAGTTTGGCTCAGTTAAATCAGGTTGAACAGAAAGCTTCGATGGAAGTTAAGAAAATAATTTTGAAAGGCAAAATTAAGGGATAATTTGAAAGGACGAGATGAGTAAATAATTATGAAAGATGAAATGAATGATGCAGCAATAATAAGGCAGCAATAATAAGAGAATAATTTTAAAAGTTTAAGTAAGAAATATTTCAAAAGGACAAAATGAGTGAATAATTATGAAAGACGAAGTGCGTGACATAGTAATTCAGATCTTTCAGTGCTTGTAGTTTTAGCTTGGCTCAGTAAAATCCTCAAACTGAATAGAATGCTCTGGTGCAAACTTGGGAAATCATTCTGAAGGACGAAAGGAGGAGATAATTTAGGAAAAAAAAAAAAAAACGAAAGGATTGACGGAGCAGCTGAAATCTTCCAATGCCTGCATTTTTATCTCTAGTGAGTAAACTCCTCTAGCTTCAGAATCCTTTGATGCAAGTTTAAAGTGCCATTTCAAAGGAAACGATGAATTAATATCAAACCTCCCTCTTGCTGTAGGCTCATTTCTACTCGGTAGCATCACCTGAGGCTGCTCAAATGAAATAGTAAGTATTATCTTCTCATTACCAACCTACCATTAACACCATGACCTCCTGCTCCAGTTTCCAAGTAAGAGTGTGAGCTTAGAAAAAGAGAAGCACTGAATTCCCTTAGCTCGTCTTCAGAATGTGAAACGCGTCTGAGTAATTCAAGTGCGTCCTGCTAACCAGCTCATTTAAATGCGTCGTGCTACGTGTAGAGCAGAGAGGCGAGTGTGATGCCAAAGAGATCAAGATAAGAGAAGTGAGAGAATGAAAAGAGTTTGGAGAAGGAGAGAGTTAAAAGAATATCAGGAGGATTATGACATTAAGAGTTAAGAAGAAGAAATGAACACACAAAATTTTCAAAACCACAATGAAAAATAAAAGAGAAAAGAGGAAAATTTCACGATGAGACTAACACAGAGAATTAAGAGGAAAAGAGGAAAACAGCAAGGAGAATTAAGACAAGAGGTGGACAACAAGGAGGATTTAGAGGAAGAAAAGGAGAATAACGAAGGGAGCGTCGACAAGGGTGGAAGGAGGAGGATTAAGAGGAAATGGGAAGTGAGGCAGGAGAGATAGAAGAACGTGGAGAAGAGAGGTTTAAAGACGGAGGAAGAGGAGGAAGAGGAGAAAGAAGAAGAGAAAGAGAAAGAAGAAGAAGAAGAAGAAGAAGAAGAAGAAGAAGAAGAAGAAGAAGAAGAAGAAGAAGAAGAAAGAAGAAGAGAAAAGTTGTTTGTAAAACAGAACTTATCACAATAATACAATTTGGGCAAAACTTGGCAAAAAAAAAAATTGTCACGTGAGCGGGAGACAAGAAAAAGAACATGAGAGTAAAAAAAAAGAAAAGGAGAAAGAAAAGAAAACATTTCCTTTTAGCAAACTAACAAAACCCAACGAGCCCAAAAACACCGAGTAGATTTAGCTGTGTGGCACAAATCATTTAGATCTGACGGATTCCATTACAGCCTACTGAACATTTTTTAAAACGACATCAATTTACAGTGCGCTCCACTATAAAATATCTAAGCCGAGGAGCGTCCTGTGCCGTACCCACTGACGCTAACGGAAGTGAGAGAGTACAAACATTATCATGATGGCTCTGTTCTTCTTACCGCTTCGGAAACACGTACTTTCAACCTTTCCGCTTCAGAGAGAGAGAGAGAGAGAGAGAGAGAGAGAGAGAGAGAGAGAGAGAGAGAGAGAGAGAGAGAGAATGCACAAAGAACGTGGGATGAAAGGATAAGCCAAAACAATGCAAGGGATGAAAACATTACACACAGTATAAAATGAAGACAAAGAAAAAAATGTGCTGTCCAGAATTGTTTTGTTGTCTTTAAAAAAATTCCAAACAAGATTGCTCTCTCTCTCTCTCTCTCTCTCTCTCTCTCTCTCTCTCTCTCTCTCTCTCTCTCTCTCTCTCTCTCTCTCTCTCTCTCTCTCTCTCTCTCTCTCTCTCTCTCTCTCTCTCTGTCTCTCTTAAAAGCCAACTGGAAGATACAAATATATCAGATCAGCTATTGCTTTTCAGAAGATTTAATGTTTTCTTTCATACAAGAGAGAGAGAGAGAGAGAGAGAGAGAGAGAGAGAGAGAGAGAGAGAGAGAGAGAGAGAGAGAGAATCAGATCAAAAGACAAACAGAAACGGTAAGAAACAGTTGCAAACATACATCGACAAAAAGGAAAAGAGTTTTTTCACGGAAGACAAATGCGTGTAACTAGGAAAGAAGGAAAGAATAATGGAAGCAGTTGAGGTAAGTCTAGAGTAAGTAAAATCCAAGAAAATATATTACGAAAGCACAGGAGACAAATTGGTAAGCGGTATTTAGGAAAGAAAACAGTTTACCTTCCTCCTCTTCTCCCTCCTTTTTTCTTCTCATCTCTCTTGTTCTTATCTTTGTTTTCTCCTCCTCCTCCTCCTCCTCCTCGTCCTCCTCCTCCTCCTCCTCCTCCTCCTCCTCCTCCTCTATTTCTTCCTCCTCCTTCTCCTCCTTCTCCTCATAACTATCTTCCTTGCCATGTGTTGAATGAAATATTTTTTTTGGTGTATGTGTGTGTGTGTGTGTGTGTGTGTGTGTGTGTGTGTGTGTGTGTGTGGCTTATTGCAATGCATATACATGTATATACATATACATCAAAATACACTCTTTTTCAGTCTTTTCCCTTTCCTTTTTGGAGAGCAATGCAGAAGAAAAGGTTGAATACCATAATAAAATGTTATATACATACACAAAAAATTAAAACATGAATACAATTATACATCATAATATGTCATTCCCTTTCCTCTTTACCCTCTTCCATTCGATCATTCATTTAGCAGAAAAAACTTAATGGGTAGATTATCTGTTTAACTCTCTGTCCCTTCCCCACCTCTCTCTCTCTCTCTCTCTCTCTCTCTCTCTCTCTCTCTCTCTCTCTCTCTCTCTCTCTCTCTCTCTCTCTCTCTCTGACACTAATAATACTTGCAATGTTACGTGTTACCTCGTCATCTCGTAAGGGAAGTCAGGTGTCTCGTCTCGTACCTGTAGAAGTAAGTAAATGTTAA
Source organism: Scylla paramamosain (assembly GCF_035594125.1). Lineage (NCBI taxonomy): Eukaryota > Metazoa > Arthropoda > Malacostraca > Decapoda > Portunidae > Scylla > Scylla paramamosain. The sequence continues at coordinate 14,712,902 of NC_087160.1, forward strand.
ACTTCACTTACAAAAACCAACAGGCAATGATTAAGTTTCTGAACAATGATTAAGTTTCTGAAATGTCAAATATGATTATAGTTCTTTAAGCGTAGGCTCCTGAAATAAAAAAAAAAAAAAAGTGTGTAACATATATTCGAAGATTAAATTATGGAAATAAAGGAACACAAAGGGCAGGAGATAAGAGAAACATCAAAACAAATGAAAGAAAAGAACGGAAATCAGTAAGTAAGCGTGGCAGAAAAATAAAAAAGGAGGAAAATAACCAACCAGTCAATCCATAAAAAAAACGAGGAAAATAAAAAAAAGAAAATAATAAAATAAAAAACGAAACACAAAAATCATTAAGAATGCTATTAAAGAAACACCCCTTACCCGTTAACACACACACACACACACACACACACACACACACACAGTTTTCCCCAGAACTTCTACGTATGCTCGCAAACATCTTGTCTCATAAAAAGCGGCTCATGCGTGTTTGTATGGTGGATTAACTCGAAGCGTGCAAATAGGAGCGTATTCCAGGTGCAAGACATCAGCCAGGGAGAAGTAGTGTAAGATTTTCAGGCGCTCTAATCCGACTGCACTGTGCTTGAGGTTAACAGTAAGGGCGACAGAGCGAGTGGGGAGAGAACATGCAGAAAGAGGATGAGTGAAAGGGGAAGAAGAGAGAGAGAAAGAGTAAGGCTAAGATTCAAGGAAATTTAAGAAAGAGTGTGCTACGTAAAACAGTGAACTTAATAGATTTAAAAGGTGGCAAGGGAAATGTATGAATGGTTGTTAGAGGAAGTTGAGTTGAGAGCAAGTCAGTTAAAAAAAGAATGATTGAGATGAAATGCGAGTGGAGAAGAGGAGAGTATGAACGTAAAAATTTAGGATGTATAAGGAGAGAGGAAGAAAGGAGAGTGTAAGCCGGTAAAGTAGTGGAAAGGTAACACTATTTTCCTGAATAGGGAGAAGTAAGAGGAGGTAATTACTGTATGAAAGGGAGATAAAGGAGGATAGAGGAAGAAAAAGCTGGTGATGGAGGAGGAAGGGGAAGTGGAGGCAGAAGAAGAAGGAGAAGAAGAAGAAGAAGAAGAAGAAGAAGAAGAAGAAGAAGAAGAAGAAGAAGAAGAAGAAGAAGAAGAAGAAGAAGAAGAAGAAGAAGAAGAAGAAGAAGAAGAAGAAGAAGAAGAAGAACTGACAAAACTTTATTCACTTATTTCTCTCTCTCTCTCTCTCTCTCTCTCTCTCTCTCTCTCTCTCTCTCTCTCTCTCTCTCTCTCTCTCTCTCTCTCTCTCAATATCACTCCATCAGCCATGCATTACTTATTACTGTAGCCTACAAGGAGACAAGACAATGCCCAGAGCATCACGCACTCCTAGAACACATCCTGCTGCTTCACACTCCACATTTCATCCCTGACGAGAAGAAAAATTTTTAGACTTGATCTTCAGAGTTTCTCCTCGTAAGCTGCTATTCCATCTGCTTTTTGACCGATGATACACACACACACACACACACACACACACACACACACACACACACACAGAATGAGAGAGTTTGTGTTATTAACGGTAAATTTTTCATAGAAATCTATGTGGTGTTATGCAACTGTTGGGAGTATTTGCCTTCCAAGCGATGAAATACTTCTGTTAGTTATTTTTTTTTTTAATACTAGTGGTTATATTTCGTAACAGGATAAGTAATGGTATAGTAGTAGTAACAGCAGCAGCAGCAGAGGCAGCAGCAGGAGCTGCTTCTGCTGTAGTAGTAGTACTAGGAGGAGGAGGAGGAGGAGGAGGAGGAGGAGGAGGAGGAGGAGGAGGAGGAGGAGGAGAAGGAGGAGGAGCATCGCTACTTGGGCATCGAAACCGAACAGCCAATATTTTTCTTATCAAAAAGGTGACAGAGATGCTTTTTCTTTCTCCCCCTCCGCTACCTCCTCTTTTTCTTCCTCCTACTCATCCTCCTCCTCCTCCTCCTCCTCCTCCTCCTCCTTCTCCTCCTCCTCCTCCTCCTCCTCCTCCTCCTACTCCGCTAGTCCTCCAGCAGAGCAGCAAGGAAGGGCGCTTTCGATCCACAGATAAAAAGAAGCATGATGTTTCGA